>NC_060174.1:101971103-101996103 GCF_021184085.1 Oncorhynchus gorbuscha | reverse complement strand
CAACAGCTATAGGTGAAACAGCTACACGTGAAACAGCTACAGGTGAAACAGCTACAAGAGCTATAGGTGAAACAGCTACAGGTGAAACAGCTACAACAGCTATAGGTGAAACAGCTACAGGTGAAACAGCTACAGGTGAAACAGCTACAGGTGAAAAAGCTACAGGTGAAACAGCCACAACAGCTATAGGTGAAACAGCTACAACAGCTACATGTGAAACAGCTACAACAGATACAGGTGAAACAGCTACAACAGCTATAGTTGAAACAGCTACAGGTGAAACAGCTACAACAGCTATAGGTGAAACAGCTACAGGTGAAACAGCTACAACAGCTATAGGTGAAACAGCTACAGGTGAAACAGCTACAACAGCTACAGGTGAAACAGCTACAACAGCTATAGGTGAAACAGCTACAGGTGAAACAGCTACAACAGCTACAGGTGAAACAGCTACAGGTGAAACAGCTACAGGTGAAACAGCTACAACAGCTATAGGTGAAACAGCTACAGGTGAAACAGCTACATGTGAAACAGCTACAACAGCTATAGGTGAAACAGCTACAGGTGAAACAGCTACAGGTGTAACAGCTACAGGTGAAATAGCTACAGGTGAAACAGCTACAGGTGAAACAGCTACAGGTGTAACAGCTACAGGTGTAACAGCTACAGGTGAAACAGCTACAGGTGAAACAGCTACAACAGCTATAGGTGAAACAGCTACAACAGCTACAGGTGAAACCGCTACAACAGCTATAGGTGAAACAGCTACAGGTGAAACGGCTACAGGTGAAACAGCTACAACAGCTATAGGTGAAACAGCTACAGGTGAAACAGCTACAACAGCTATAGGTGAAACAGCTACAGGTGTAACAGCTACAGGTGTAACAGCTACAGATGAAACAGCTACAGGTGAAACAGCTTTAGGTGAAACAGCTACAGATGAAACAGCTACAGGTGAAACAGCTACAGGTGAAACAGCTACAACAGCTACAGGTGAAACAGCTACAACAGCTACAGATGAAACAGCTACAGGTGAAACAGCTATAACAGCTACAGGTGAAACAGCTACAGGTGAAACAGCTACAACAGCTATAGGTGAAACAGCTACAACAGCTACAGGTGAAACAGCTACAGGTGAAACAGCTACAACAGCTATAGGTGAAACAGCTATAGGTGAAACAGCTACAGGTGAAACAGCTATAACAGCTACAGGTGAAACAGCTACAGGTGAAACAGCTACAACAGCTATAGGTGAAACAGCTACAACAGCTATAGGTGAAACAGCTACAGGTGAAACAGCTACAGGTGTAACAGCTACAGGTGAAACAGCTACAGGTGAAACAGTTATAGGTGAAACAGCTATAGGTGAAACAGCTACAGGTGAAAAAGCTACAACAGCTACAGGTGAAACAGCTACAACAGCTACAGGTGCAACAGCTACAGGTGAAACAGCTACAGGTGAAACAGCTATAGGTGAAACAGCTACAGGTGAAACAGCTACAGGTGAAAAAGCTACAGGTGAAACAGCTATAGGTGAAACAGCTACAGATGAAACAGCTACAGGTGAAACAGCTACAGGTGAAACAGCTTTAGGTGAAACAGCTACAGGTGAAAAAGCTACAACAGCTACAGGTGAAACAGCTACAACAGCTACAGGTGAAACAGCTACAGGTGAAACAGCTACAGGTGAAACAGCTACAGGTGAAACAGCTACAGATGAAACAGCTACAGGTGAAACAGCTACAGGTGAAACAGCTACAGGTGAAACAGCTTTAGGTGAAACAGCTACAGGTGAAAAAGCTACAACAGCTACAGGTGAAACAGCTACAACAGCTACAGGTGAAACAGCTATAGGTGAAACAGCTACAGGTGAAACAGCTACAGGTGAAACAGGTACAGGTGAAACAGCTACAACAGCTACAGGTGAAACAGCTACAACAGCTACAGATGAAACAGCTACAGGTGAAACAGCTACAGGTGAAACAGCTACAGGTGAAACAGCTACAACAGCTACAGGTGAAACAGCTACAACAGCTATAGGTGAAACAGCTACAGGTGAAACAGCTACAGGTGTAACAGCTACAGGTGAAACAGCTACAGGTGAAACAGCTACAGGTGAAACAGTTATAGGTGAAACAGCTATAGGTGAAACAGCTACAGGTGAAAAAGCTACAGGTGAAACAGCTACAACAGCTATAGGTGAAACAGCTACAGGTGAAACAGCTACAGGTGAAACAGCTACAACAGCTATAGGTGAAACAGCTACAGGTGAAACAGCTACAGGTGACACAGCTACAGGTGAAACAGCTATAGGTGAAACGGCTATAGGTGAAACGGCTACAGGTGTAACAGCTACAGGTGTAACAGCTACAGGTGTAACAGCTACAGGTGAAACAGCTACAGGTGAAACAGCTACAGGTGAAACAGCTACAACAGCTATAGGTGAAACAGCTACAGGTGAAACAGCTACAGGTGAAACAGCTACAGGTGACACAGCTACAGGTGAAACAGCTATAGGTGAAACGGCTATAGGTGAAACGGCTACAGGTGTAACAGCTACAGGTGAAACAGCTACAGGTGAAACAGCTACAGGTGAAACAGCTACAACAGCTATAGGTGAAACAGCTACAGGTGAAACAGCTACAGGTGAAACAGCTACAGGTGAAAAAGCTACAGGTGAAACAGCCACAACAGCTATAGGTGAAACAGCTACAACAGCTACATGTGAAACAGCTACAACAGATACAGGTGAAACAGCTACAACAGCTATAGTTGAAACAGCTACAGGTGAAACAGCTACAACAGCTATAGGTGAAACAGCTACAGGTGAAACAGCTACAACAGCTATAGGTGAAACAGCTACAGGTGAAACAGCTACAACAGCTACAGGTGAAACAGCTACAACAGCTATAGGTGAAACAGCTACAGGTGAAACAGCTACAACAGCTACAGGTGAAACTGCTACAACAGCTACAGGTGAAACAGCTACAGGTGAAACAGCTACAGGTGAAACAGCTACAACAGCTATAGGTGAAACAGCTACAACAGCTATAGGTGAAACAGCTACAGGTGAAACAGCTACAGGTGACACAGCTACAGGTGAAACAGCTATAGGTGAAACGGCTATAGGTGAAACGGCTACAGGTGTAACAGCTACAGGTGAAACAGCTACAGGTGAAACAGCTACAACAGCTATAGGTGAAACAGCTACAGGTGAAACAGCTACAGGTGAAACAGCTACAGGTGAAAAAGCTACAGGTGAAACAGCCACAACAGCTATAGGTGAAACAGCTACAACAGCTACATGTGAAACAGCTACAACAGATACAGGTGAAACAGCTACAACAGCTATAGTTGAAACAGCTACAGGTGAAACAGCTACAACAGCTATAGGTGAAACAGCTACAGGTGAAACAGCTACAACAGCTATAGGTGAAACAGCTACAGGTGAAACAGCTACAACAGCTACAGGTGAAACAGCTACAACAGCTATAGGTGAAACAGCTACAGGTGAAACAGCTACAACAGCTACAGGTGAAACAGCTACAACAGCTACAGGTGAAACAGCTACAGGTGAAACAGCTACAGGTGAAACAGCTACAACAGCTATAGGTGAAACAGCTACAGGTGAAACAGCTACATGTGAAACAGCTACAACAGCTATAGGTGAAACAGCTACAGGTGAAACAGCTACAGGTGTAACAGCTACAGGTGAAATAGCTACAGGTGAAACAGCTACAGGTGAAACAGCTACAGGTGTAACAGCTACAGGTGTAACAGCTACAGGTGAAACAGCTACAGGTGAAACAGCTACAACAGCTATAGGTGAAACAGCTACAACAGCTACAGGTGAAACAGCTACAACAGCTATAGGTGAAACAGCTACAGGTGAAACGGCTACAGGTGAAACAGCTACAGGTGAAACAGCTACAACAGCTATAGGTGAAACAGCTACAGGTGAAACAGCTACAGGTGAAACAGCTACAACAGCTATAGGTGAAACAGCTACAGGTGTAACAGCTACAGGTGTAACAGCTACAGATGAAACAGCTACAGGTGAAACAGCTTTAGGTGAAACAGCTACAGATGAAACAGCTACAGGTGAAACAGCTACAGGTGAAACAGCTACAACAGCTACAGGTGAAACAGCTACAACAGCTACAGATGAAACAGCTACAGGTGAAACAGCTATAACAGCTACAGGTGAAACAGCTACAGGTGAAACAGCTACAACAGCTATAGGTGAAACAGCTACAACAGCTACAGGTGAAACAGCTACAGGTGAAACAGCTACAACAGCTATAGGTGAAACAGCTATAGGTGAAACAGCTACAGGTGAAACAGCTATAACAGCTACAGGTGAAACAGCTACAGGTGAAACAGCTACAACAGCTATAGGTGAAACAGCTACAACAGCTATAGGTGAAACAGCTGGTGAAACAGCTACAGGTGAAACAGCTACAGGTGAAACAGCTACAGGTGTAACAGCTACAGGTGAAACAGCTACAGGTGAAAAAGCTACAGGTGAAAAAGCTACAACAGCTACAGGTGAAACAGCTACAACAGCTACAGGTGCAACAGCTACAGGTGAAACAGCTACAGGTGAAACAGCTATAGGTGAAACAGCTACAGGTGAAACAGCTACAGGTGAAAAAGCTACAGGTGAAACAGCTTTAGGTGAAACAGCTACAGATGAAACAGCTACAGGTGAAACAGCTACAGGTGAAACAGCTTTAGGTGAAACAGCTACAGGTGAAAAAGCTACAACAGCTACAGGTGAAACAGCTACAACAGCTACAGGTGAAACAGCTACAGGTGAAACAGCTACAGGTGAAACAGCTACAGGTGAAACAGCTACAGATGAAACAGCTACAGGTGAAACAGCTACAGGTGAAACAGCTACAGGTGAAACAGCTTTAGGTGAAACAGCTACAGGTGAAAAAGCTACAACAGCTACAGGTGAAACAGCTACAACAGCTACAGGTGAAACAGCTATAGGTGAAACAGCTACAGGTGAAACAGCTACAGGTGAAACAGCTACAGGTGAAACAGCTACAGATGAAACAGCTACAGGTGAAACAGCTACAGGTGAAACAGGTACAGGTGAAACAGCTACAACAGCTACAGGTGAAACAGCTACAACAGCTACAGATGAAACAGCTACAGGTGAAACAGCTACAGGTGAAACAGCTACAGGTGAAACAGCTACAACAGCTACAGGTGAAACAGCTACAACAGCTATAGGTGAAACAGCTACAGGTGAAACAGCTACAGGTGTAACAGCTACAGGTGAAACAGCTACAGGTGAAACAGCTACAGGTGAAACAGTTATAGGTGAAACAGCTATAGGTGAAACAGCTACAGGTGAAAAAGCTACAGGTGAAACAGCTACAACAGCTATAGGTGAAACAGCTACAGGTGAAACAGCTACAGGTGAAACAGCTACAACAGCTATAGGTGAAACAGCTACAGGTGAAACAGCTACAGGTGACACAGCTACAGGTGAAACAGCTATAGGTGAAACGGCTATAGGTGAAACGGCTACAGGTGTAACAGCTACAGGTGTAACAGCTACAGGTGTAACAGCTACAGGTGAAACAGCTACAGGTGAAACAGCTACAGGTGAAACAGCTACAACAGCTATAGGTGAAACAGCTACAACAGCTACAGGTGAAACAGCTACAACAGCTATAGGTGAAACAGGTACAGGTGAAACAGCTACAGGTGAAACAGCTACAACAGCTATAGGTGAAACAGCTACAGGTGAAACAGCTACAGGTGTAACAGCTACAGGTGTAACAGCTACAGGTGAAACAGATACAGGTGAAACAGCTACAGGTGAAACAGCTTTAGGTGAAACAGATACAGATGAAACAGCTACAGGTGAAACAGCTTTAGGTGAAACAGCTTTAGGTGAAACAGCTACAGGTGAAACAGCTACAACAGCTACAGGTGAAACAGCTACAGGTGAAACAGCTACAGGTGAAACAGCTACAACAGCTACAGGTGAAACAGCTACAACAGCTACAGGTGAAACAGCTACAGGTGAAACAGCTACAGGTGAAACAGCTACAGGTGAAATAGCTTTAGGTGAAACAGCTACAACAGCTATAGGTGAAACAGCTACAGGTGAAACAGCTACAGGTGAAACAGCTATAGGTGAAACAGCTATAGGTGAAACAGCTATAGGTGAAACAGCTACAGGTGAAAAAGCTACAGGTGAAACAGCTTTAGGTGAAACAGCTTTAGGTGAAACAGCTTTAGATGAAACAGCTACAGATGAAACAGCTACAACAGCTACAGGTGAAACAGCTACAGGTGAAACAGCTACAGGTGAAACAGCTATAGGTGAAACAGCTACAGGTGAAACAGCTACAGGTGAAACAGCTACAGGTGAAACAGCTACAGGTGAATCAGCTTTAGGTGAAACAGCTACAACATCTACAGGTGAAACAGCTACAACAGCTACAGGTGAAACAGCTACAGGTGAAACAGTTAGTTCTCACACCACAAATAGCTAGATAGCAGGACAGCCAGTTGAGTCATCTTGGATCATTTGGGTTCAATCCATCTTTGTTAACAGTATGTGTGATGAATGTGAAGCTTCTGAATGTCTTCCACTAAATCGCATGTCTCCCTCTCTCTGTCTGCTTGTCTTTCTGTCTCTGCTTGTCTCTGCCGGTCTCTCTCTGTCTGCTTGTCTTTCTGTCTCTGCTTGTCTCTCTCTGTCTCTGCTTGTCTCTCTCTGTGTCTGCTTGTCTTTCTGTCTCTGCCGGTCTCTCTCTGTCTGCTTGTCTTTCTGTCTCTGCCGGTCTCTCTCTCTGTCTGCTTGTCTTTCTGTCTCTGCCGGTCTCTCTCTGTCTGCTTGTCTTTCTGTCTCTGCTTGTCTCTCTCTGTCTGCTTGTCTTTCTGTCTCTGCCGGTCTCTCTCTGTCTGCTTGTCTTTCTGTCTCTGCTTGTCTCTGTCTGCTTGTCTTTCTGTCTCTGCCGGTCTCTCTCTGTCTGCTTGTCTTTCTGTCTCTGCCGGTCTCTCTCTGTCTGCTTGTCTTTCTGTCTCTGCCGGTCTCTCTCTCTGTCTGCTTGTCTTTCTGTCTCTGCTTGTCTCTCTCTGTCTCTGCTTGTCTCTCTCTGTCTGCTTGTCTTTCTGTCTCTGCCGGTCTCTCTCTGTCTGCTTGTCTTTCTGTCTCTGCCGGTCTCTCTCTGTCTGCTTGTCTTTCTGTCTCTGCCCGTCTCTCTCTGTCTGCTTGTCTTTCTGTCTCTGCCGGTCTCTCTCTGTCTGCTTGTCTTTCTGTCTCTGCCCGTCTCTCTCTGTCTGCTTGTCTTTCTGTCTCTGCCCGTCTCTCTCTGTCTGTGTGTGTTATGTTGTCCCACCTTCAGGTGCAGTTGCTGTCAGAGGCCCTTCATGTGTAGCCACAATGACAGCACATTAAAAACCTGCCTATTTATAGACCCTGACAGTATGCAGTCTGAATACGTTTTCTCTTTTGTCTGCACTCAGCACATTCAAAGAGCCTGGACTGATTTCAACTCAGCAGCACGAATCACATGTATTGAGATTATGGCCTGTAATGTAGAACTAGCATCGCAGACTATTCATATTTCATAGGGATGCTGGTCCACGTTGACTACAATGCCTCCCATAGTTGTATCAAGTTGGCTGGATGTCCTTTGGCAGGCCGGCAGGAAGACAGACAGAGACAGACAGGCAGACAGAAACAGACAGAGACAGACAGGCAGACAGGCAGAGACAGACAGACAAGCAGACAGCGAGAAAGAGAGAGACAGACAGACAAACAGGCAGAGAGAGACAGACAAGCAGACAGAGAGAGAAAGAGACAGACAGACAGACAGACAGACAGACAGACAGACAGACAGACAGACAGACAGACAGACAGACAGACAGACAGACAGACAGACAGACAGACAGACAGACAGACAGACAGACAGAGAAAAAAAGAGAGACAGACAGACAGACAGGCAGAGACGGAGAGAGAAAAGAGAGAGAGAGACAGACAGACAGACAGACAGACAGAGACGGAGAGAAAAAGAGAGAGGCAGCAGGCAGACAGACAGACAGACAGACAGACAGACAGACAGACAGACAGACAGACAGACAGACAGACAGACAGACAGACAGACGGACGGAGACAAAAAGAGACAGACAGACAGACAGACAGACAGACAGACAGACAGACAGACAGACAGACAGACAGACAGACAGACAGACAGACAGACAGACAGACAGACAGACAGACAGACAGAGACCGAGAGAAAAAGAGAGAGGCAGACAGACAGACAGACAGACAGACAGACAGACAGACAGACAGACAGACAGACAGACAGACAGACAGACAGACAGACAGACAGACAGACAGACAGACAGACAGACAGACAGGCAGAGATGGAGAGAAAAAGACAGGCAGACAGACAGACAGACAGGCAGACAGACACACAGAGAAGGAGACAAAAAGAGACAGACAGACAGACAGACAGACAGACAGACAGACAGACAGACAGACAGACAGACAGACAGACAGACAGACAGACAGACAGACAGAGATGGAGAGAAAAAGGGAGGCAGAGCAGAGACAGACAGACAGACAGACAGACAGACAGACAGACAGACAGACAGACAGACAGACAGACAGACAGACAGACAGACAGACAGACAGACAGACAGACAGACAGACAGACAGACAGACAGACAGACTCACCTCCAGCACTCTGCCACTGATGTATCTGTTACACGTCACACACTGGATGCCAAACTGGGTGTGGTAGTCAGTCTCACAGTATGGAATACCATCCCTGAGAACACACACACACACACACGCACGCACATACGCACGCACGCACGCACACACACGCAAACAGTCAGTAGCTAGTGTCTTGTCAATCAGAGTCAAAAGACAAAATAATAACAGATACTAGCATGGATACATGAATGGCATGTCTGTGGAGTAGCATAGATACAGTGGGGCAGAAAAGTATTTAGTCAGCCACCAATTGTGCAAGTTCTCCCACTTAAAAAGATGAGAGTGGCCTGTAATTTTCATCCTAGGTACACTTCAACTATGACAGATAAAATGAGAGAAAAAAATCCAGAAAATCACATTGTAGGATTTTTAATGAATTTATTTTCAAATTACGGGGGAAAATAAGTATTTGGTCAATAACAAAAGTTTTTCTCAATACTTTGTTATATACTCTGTTGGCAATGACAGAGGTTTTCTGTAAGACTTCACAATGTTTTCACACACTGATGCTGGTATTTTGGCCCATTCCTCCATGCAGATCTCCTCTAGAGCAGTGATGTTTTGGGGCTGTTGCTGGGCAACACGAACTTTCAACTCACTCCAAAGATTTTCTATGGGGTTGAGATCTGGAGACTGGCTAGGCCACTCCAGGACCTTGAAATGCTTCTTACGAAGCCACTCCTTCGTTGCCCGGGCGGTGTGTTTGGGATCATTGTCATGCTGAAAGACCCAGCCACGTTTCACCTTCAATGCCCTTGCTGATGAAAGGAGGTTTTCACTCAAACTGTCACGATACATGTCCCCATTCATTCTTTCCTTTACACGGATCAGTCGTCCTGGTCCCTTTGCAGAAAAACGGCCCCAAAGCATGATGTTTCCACCCCCATGCTTCACAGTAGGTATGGTGTTCTTTGGATGCAACTCAGCATTCTTTGTCCTCCAAACACGACGAGTTGAGTTTTTACCAAAAGGTTCTATTTTGATTTAATCTGACCATATGACATTCTCCCAATCTTCTTATGGATCATCCAAATACTCTCTAGCAAACTTCAGACGGGCCTGGACATGTACTGGCTTAAGCAGGGGGACACGTCTGGCACTGCAGGATTTGAGTCCCTGGCGGCGTAGTGTGTTACTGATGGTAGGCTTTGTTACTTTGGTCCCAGCTCTCTGCAGGTCATTCACTAGGTCCCCCCGTGTGGTTCTGGGATTTTTGCTCACCGTTCTTGTGACCATTTTGACCCCACGGGGTGATATTTTGCGTGTAGCCCCAGATCGAGGGAGATTATCAGTGGTCTTGTATGTCTTCCATTTCCTAATAATTGCTCCCACAGTTGATTTCTTCAAACCAAGCTGCTTACCTGTTGCAGATTCAGTCTTCCCAGCCTGGTGCAGGTCTACAATTTTTTTTCTGGTGTCCTTTGACAGCTCTTTGGTCTTGGCCATAGTGGAGTTTGGAGTGTGACAGTTTGAGGTTGTGGACAGGTGTCTTTTATACTGATAACAAGTTCAAACAGGTGCCATTAATACAGGTAACGAGTGGAGGACAGAGGAGCCTCTTAAAGAAGAAGTTACAGGTCTGTGAGAGCCAGAAATCCTGCTGGTTTGTAGGTGACCAAATACTTATTTTCCACTATAATTTGAAAATAAATTCATTAAAAATCCTACATTTGATTTTCTGGATTTTTTTCTTCTAATTTTGTCTGTCATAGTTGAAGTGTACCTATGATGAAAATTACAGGCCTCTCTCATCTTTTTAAGTGGGAGAACTTGCACAATTGGTGGCTGACTAAATCCTTTTTTCCCCACTGTACATGGATGGCATGTTTGTGGAGTAGCATGGATACATGAATGGCACTATACTACCACTACTACCACTATACTACTACTACTACTACTACTATACTACTAGTACGATACCATTACTATTATACAACTACTACTATTATATAACTACTACTACTACTACTACTATACTACTAGTACTATGCTACTACTACTACTACTATACTGGTATTGTGATGTCACCACAGAGGTCACCTACTTGCTGATGTACTCCCCGGTCAGCACAGTGCCACAGGTCTGACACTTGAAGCAGCTGACATGCCACTGCTTCTCCAGGGCCAGGAGAGACTGGCCATGTTTGATCTCCTCCTTACAGCCTGCACAGTCTGGGAAGGAGGTAGAGCAAGAAAGAGACAGAGAGAGAGAGAGAACAGAGACACCAGAGAGAACAGAGAGAACAGAGAGAACAGTGAATGAAAATAGAAGAGGACAAGAGGGGGCAAAATCCTACTCCTCCTCCCCAGAGAGAGTGATGGAGAGTCCTACCCCCCCCAGGGAGAGTGATGGAGAGTCCTACTCCTCCACCCCAGGGAGAGTGATGGAGAGTCCTACTCCCCCAGGGAGAGTGATGGAGAGTCCTACCCCCCCCCAGGGAGAGTGATGGAGAGTCCTACCCCCCCAGGGAGAGTGATGGAGAGTCCTACTCCCCCCAGGGAGAGTGATGGAGAGTCCTACTCCCCCCCCAGGGAGAGTGATGGAGAGTCCTACTCCTCCTCCCCAGGGAGAGTGATGGAGAGTCCTACTCCCCCCAGGGAGAGTGATGGAGAGTCCTACTCCTCCTCCCCAGGGAGAGTGATGGAGAGTCCTACCCCCCCCCCCCCAGAGAGTGATGGAGAGTCCTACCTCCCCCAGGGAGAGTGATGGAGAGTCCTACTCCTCCTCCCCAGGGAGAGTGATGGAGAGTCCTATACTCCCCCCCAGGGAGAGTGATGGAGAGTCCTACTCCTCCTCCCCAGAGAGAGTGATGGAGAGTCCTACTCCTCCTCCCCAGGAGAGTGATGGAGAGTCCTACTCCCCTCCAGGGAGAGTGATGGAGAGTCCTACTCCCCCCCAGGAGAGTGATGGAGAGTCCTACTCCCCCAGGGAGAGTGATGGAGAGTCCTACTCCCCCCCAGGGAGAGTGATGGAGAGTCCTACTCCTCCTCCCCAGAGAGAGGGGTGGAGAGTCCTACTCCCCCAGAGAGAGTGATGGAGAGTCCTACTCCCCCAGAGAGAGTGATGGGGAGTCCTACCCCCCCCCAGAGAGAGTGATGGAGAGTCCTACTCCCCCCGCAGAGAGAGTGATGGAGAGTTCTACTCCCCCCCCAGAGAGAGTGATTGGGAGTCCTACTGCCCCCAGAGAGAGTGATGGAGAGTCCTACTCCCCCAGAGAGAGTGATGGAGAGTCCCCCCCAGAGAGAGTGATGGAGAGTCCTACTCCCCCAGAGAGAGTGATGGAGAGTCCTACTCCCCCCCCAGGGAGAGAGTGATGGAGAGTCCTACTCCTCCCCCCCAGAGAGAGTGATGGAGAGTCCTACTCCCCCCAGGAAGAGTGATGGAGAGTCCTACTCCCCCCCAGGGAGAGTGATGGAGAGTCCTACCCCCCCCCAGAGAAAGTGATGGAGAGTCCTACTCCCCCCCCAGGGAGAGTGATGGAGAGTCCTACTCCCCCCAGAAAGAGTGATGGAGAGTCCCCGTCCCCCCAGAGAGAGTGATGGAGAGTCCTACCCCCCTACTCCCCCCCCACCCCCACCCTCCACCCCCAACCCCAGAGAGAGTGATGGAGAGTCCGACTGATCTGAGAACTGTGGAGTGCTGCAGCCTTGTCCTACGCGACCATCACTGTGCTGAGTGAGGATTGTGATGTGACTTTAGTTGAGGTCCTGTGGTATAGATCCATTTCCCGGCCGTGTCATGTTGTCACGTTGTCTTTGTTGTCACGTTGTCTTGTTGTCACGTTGTCTTGTTGTCACGCCCAGTACGGAATTAGAATGTTTTTTTTGTTTACCGTGGATAGGATCACATCCAACTTCAAATGCAGCTCATGCAAATTAACGCAACACTTAATTAGACGGTTATATCATCTACAACATCTCAGATGTCATCAGACGATTGGTTACCTAGGAAGCTAGCAAGCCAGGAGAATAATAGACTTGTAGAACATAGCTAGAGCTGTCAGTCAGTGTGTTTTCATGGTCCCAACATCAGGGTTAAATATCTGCTACAGAGCTTTTTGATGTGGAGATGTCGAGACGTTCCAGTAATGCACACGGAACGTTCCAGTAATTACCGGAACGTGACGTTTGATGGTTAACAGAGAAGGAGCACGTGACCCTCTAATCTAGAGACTTACGGCTGGGTCCGTGGATCTTGACCGGCGCGCTGCTGACTAGCGAATGGGAGCA
Organism: Oncorhynchus gorbuscha; assembly: GCF_021184085.1. Taxonomy (NCBI): domain Eukaryota; kingdom Metazoa; phylum Chordata; class Actinopteri; order Salmoniformes; family Salmonidae; genus Oncorhynchus; species Oncorhynchus gorbuscha. The sequence goes on along the minus strand of NC_060174.1, from coordinate 101,983,119 downwards.
CTGCTGACAGACACACTTCTTCCCACAGAAGGTCACCCTGTCTCCGATAGGGAAAGGCTTTCTGAAAAACAAGACACAGGAAGACATCAGACATCTGCTCAGCCCGAAGCCTCACAGTAGACACAATAACACTGTATGTATACTGTGTGTAATGGTAGCTAACATTATTTTACACAACTACACATTTTGTGTTTTGTTATTTTTGTATAAAGTATAAATGTGGTAAAATGCGCCAAAATTCACTCCTCCGGAATTCCTCCAGTAGGTTTATATAATTTACATGTGTCGCCATATTTAAACATGTCACAAAGTCAATCAGTGACAGTGGAGTCTAACTACGGAGTCTGAGAAGGGACAACTGCAGCACAGCAGTACGGTTCTATACAGCCATTCAGCAAATGTTCTCTGACATCGCTAGCTAACTGCCCCAGTCTGAGACTAAAGATGATTTGTTGTGAATGACATGGTTATTTATACCAGCATTGGGATTCTATTATGTATAGACAATGTTTCTGAAAAATCTTTTGAGCCGGGGGGCTCATTTGGTCAAGGAGGGCAAGTCTCCTTAGTAGCACATGAGAGAGTGAGATGACACCAGAGGCCTGGCTTCTATTCTACTCACATTAATACCGATTAGAGTGCAACTCTCCATGCAGACGCGCGCGCACACACACACACATACACACAGTGGGTTTCCGTGGTAATATCCAGTGACAGGAAGGAAGGATCACAGACATGATGGACCTGTGGACAGATACTGTGTCCTGCTACATAGCAAGCAGGCAGACAGGCAGGCAGGGGGATATCTGCTTGGCCACAGCAGCTTAACTGGGCCAGCAGGGGTGATCTTCAAGCTGTATATTGAAACCAACAGATCGGCTGTGTGCCAAATGGCAACCTATTCCCTACATAGTGCACTACTTGTGACCAGGACCCTTAGGCCCATTTGGGGTATGGACACAGATGCTGTTTTAAAATTATATATATATATATATATATACATTATATATATATATTTAACCTTTATTTAACTAGGCATGTCAGTTAAGAACAAATTCTTATTTACAATGACGGCCTACACCGGCCAAGCGCTAACTTGCCCAATTGCGCACCGACCCTACAGGACTCCCAATCATGGCCGGATGTGATACAGCCTGGAATCAAACCAGGGTCTGTAGTGCAGCCTCTAGCACTGAGATGCAGTGCCTTAGACCGCTGTGCCACTCGGGAGCCCATGCTAAAGAGGAGGCAGTGTGTTATGAACAATAGATAGTAGTGTTAAACTTTGTTCTGTCAGCAACACAGCATAGCCCTGCATATTGAGGTTTGGGAGAAGTCGGGGTGATCTGTGGTGGATGAGGAGTGTTTTAAGTGTGCTGACTACTGACTGCTCGGAACAGAATGTCTGCTCCTCTCCCACCATCAGCAGCTATGAGTCAGCATCTCCAGCAGGACAGGCAGCGATGGCAGGACCATCTGCGGTAAAGATTTGTGGCCCTTAAAACCTGGACGACTCAGTACCAGCAGTCAATATAATGTATTGCTTCCCCAGACAAGTGACGGGGTTATATTCTCTATCACTTTGCAGATCGCTGTCAAGCATCTTCCCAAATGACATCTCATAAGAGACATAACTCCATACTCCGTCAGGTCAGCATATAATAAATAGTATTAGAATACAGGGAACTATACATTGCAAACAGTGGAAAATACATGAATTAACATACACATCTGTGCATAATGGGACATAAGCACGGTCGTGTAAACAGTAGCGCTATCAGCCTATCAAGGCCCTCGGTGTAGAGGTTACAGTGGGTCAGGCTCTAAACCCAACCCAGCCCTGGTGCCACCTGCTAGAAGGAATAGAAGGAACTCATGATGTTCTCAAGAAACAGACCAGTAGAGAAGAAACTGTTCTCATGATGTTCTCAAGAAACAGACCAGTAGAGAAGAAACTGTTCTCATGATGTTCTCAAGAAACAGACCAGTAGAGAAGGAACTGTTCTCATGATGTTCTCAAGAAACAGACCAGTATAGAAGGAACTAATGATGTTCTCAAGAAACAGACCAGTAGAGAAGGAACTGTTCTCATGATGTTCTCAAGAAACAGACCAGTAGAGAAGGAACTGTTCTCATGATGTTCTCAAGAAACAGACCAGTATAGAAGGAACTGTTCTCGTGATGTTCTCAAGAAACAGACCAGTAGAGAAGGAACTGTTCTCATGATGTTCTCAAGAAACAGACCAGTAGAGAAGGAACTGTTCTCATGATGTTCTCAAGAAACAGACCAGTAGAGAAGGAACTGTTCTCGTGATGTTCTCAAGAAACAGACCAGTAGAGAAGGAACTGTTCTCATGATGTTCTCAAGAAACAGACCAGTAGAGAAGGAACTGTTCTCATGATGTTCTCAAGAAACAGACCAGTAGAGAAGGAACTGTTCTCGTGATGTTCTCAAGAAACAGACCAGTAGAGAAGGAACTGTTCTCATGATGTTCTCAAGAAACAGACCAGTAGAGAAGGAACTGTTGTCATGGCACCCTCACCTCTACTGCCCCCACCACACTGACACACTGAAACTCTTCAATCACTCTCTAAAAGACTCTGAAACAGTGACAGTAAACCACACAATTAGACGGAAGGCTTTCGACACTGTAATTCCTCAGAGCGCCTATTGGTAACTGCCAAAATAAAGGAAACACCAACATAAAGAGTCTTGATAGGAGGTTGGTCCACCACTAACCAGAACAGCTTCCGTGCACCTTGGAATAGATTCAAGATTCAAGTGTCTGGAACTCTATTGGAGGGATGCAACACCTTTCTTCCACGAGAAATTCCATCATTTGGTGTTTTGTTGATGGTGGTGGAAAAATGCTGTCTCAGGCGACGCTCCAGAATCTCTCTGTAAGTGTTCAGTTGGTTTGAGATCTGGTGACTGAGACGGCCAGGGCATATGGTTTACATCGTTATCTTGCTCATCAAACCATTCAGTGACCACCCCTGTGGATGGGGGCATAGTCATCCCATAGCCATGGTAGCCAAATTAATAGCCTGCCCAGCATTTTTATACATGATTCTAAGTATGATGGGAGGATAATTGCTTAATTACCTCAGGAACCACACCTGTGTGGAAGCACCTGCTTTCCATTCAATGTACTTTGTATCCGTCATCCCTCACGTGTTTCCCTTGTTTGTGCAGTTACCTGTAGATTCCCAACGTGACAAGTAGAAACAGGAGGCTGCATGTCCTTTTCCCTTCTCTCAAGACAACTCCTCTCCCCACTGAACTGTTCCTTCTCTTGGAAGATACGATGAAACATCTGATCATTTCATCTGATGATCATTTCTTTGTTCTCTGAATATACCTGTATTCTCGTCTTGATCAATTTAATTCAACACTGATTAAATGCCTGCCTGCCTCCCAATAAAACAAATCGTTCACTAATTGTTGCCTCCATGGCCAAGTCAATAATGAATTCAAACATATATACAGTGCCTTGCGAAAGTATTCGGCCCCCTTGAACTTTGCGACCTTTTGCCACATTTCAGGCTTCAAACATAAAGATATAAAACTGTATTTTTTGTGAAGAATCAACAACAAGTGGGACACAATCATGAAGTGGAACGACATTAATTGGATATTTCAAACTTTTTTAACAAATCAAAAACTGAAAGATTGGGCGTGCAAAATTATTCAGCCCCTTTACTTTCAGTGCAGCAAACTCTCTCCATAAGTTCAGTGAGGATCTCTGAATGATCCAATGTTGACCTAAATGACTAATGATGATAAATTCAATCCACCTGTGTGTAATCAAGTCTCCGTATAATTGCACCTGCACTGTGATAGGCTCAGAGGTCCATTAAAAGCGCAGAGAGCAGCATGAAGAACAAGGAACACACCAGGCAGGTCCGAGATACTGTTGGGAAGAAGTTTAAAGCCGGAGTTGGATACAAAAAGATTTCCCAAGCTTTAAACATCCCAAGGAGCACTGTGCAAGCGATAATATTGAAATGGAAGGAGTATCAGACCACTGCAAATCTACCAAGACCTGGCCGTCCCTCTAAACTTTCAGCTCATACAAGGAGAAGACTGATCAGAGATGCAGCCAAGAGGCCCATGATCACTCTGGATTAACTGCAGAGATCTACAGCTGAGGTGGGAGACTCTGTCCATAGGACAACAATCAGTCGTATATTGCACAAATCTGGCCTTTATGGAAGAGTGGCAAGATGAAAGCCATTTCATAAAGATATCCATAAAAAGTGTTGTTTAAAGTTTGCCACAAGCCACCTGGGAGACACTCCAAACATGTGGAAGAAGGTGCTCTGGTCAGATGAAACCAAAATTGAACTTTTTGGCAACAATGCAAAACGTTATGTTTGGCGTAAAAGCAACACAGCACATCACCCTGAACAGACCATCCCCACTGTCAAACATGGTGGTGGCAGCATCATGGTTTGGGCCTGTTTTTCTTCAGCAGGGACAGGGAAGATGGTTAAAATTGATGGGAAGATGGATGGAGCCAAATACAGGACCATTCTAGAAGAAAACCTGATGGAGTCTGCAAAAGACCTGAGACTGGGACGGAGATTTGTCTTCCAACAAGACAATGATCCAAAACATAAAGCAAAATCTACAATGGAATGGTTCAAAAATAAACATATCCAGGTGTTAGAATGGCCAAGTCAAAGTCCAGACCTGAATCCAATCGAGAATCTGTGGAAAGAACTGAAAACTGCTGTTCACAAATGGAGCTCGAGCTGTTTTGCAAGGAGGAATGGGAAAAATTTTCAGTCTCTCGATGTGCAAAACTGATAGAGACATACCCCAAGCGACTTACAGCTGTAATCGGAAAATGGGGGCTGAATAATTTTGTTTTTCAGTTTTTGATTTGTTAAAAAAGTTTGAAATATCCAATAAATGTCGTTCCACTTCATGATTGTGTGTGTAGTGTGTGTGTGTGTGTGTGTGTGTGTGTGTGTGTGTGTGTGTGTGTGTGTGTGTGTGTGTGTGTGTGTGTGTGTGTGTGTGTGTGTGTGTGTGTGTGTGTGTGTGTGTGTATGTGTGGCCTCGCAGTACCTACCTGCACATGCTACAGACAAAACACTTGGGGTGGTAGGTACGCTCCAGCGCAGAGACCACCTCCCCTGTGATGAAGTCTCCACAGCTGTCACACTTGGTGCCATAGAGGCGCTGGTAGTCCTCTGTACATATGTACTCTCTTCCCTTCTGGAAGAAGCCTGAACGGGCCAGGTCACAGCCACACACTGGAGACACACAGAGACACACAGAGACATTAACGTCGCTGGTCTAGAGTTAGTGAAGAAAAGAGTAGAACAGACGTGAGATATTAACATCACTGGTCTAGAGTTAGTGAAGAAAAGATTAGAACAGACGTGAGATATTAACATCACTGGTCTAGAGTTAGTGAAGAAAAGAGTAGAACAGACGTGAGATATTAACATCACTGGTCTAGAGTTAGTGAAGAAAAGAGTAGAACAGACGTGAGATATTAACATCACTGGTCTAGAGTTAGTGAAGAAAAGAGTAGAACAGACGTGAGATATTAACATCACTGGTCTAGAGTTAGTGAAGAAAAGAGTAGAACAGACGTGAGATATTAACATCACTGGTCTAGAGTTAGTGAAGAAAGAGTAGAACAGACGTGAGATATTAACATCACTGGTCTAGAGTTAGTGAAGAAAAGAGTAGAACAGACGTGAGATATTAACATCACTGGTCTAGAGTTAGTGAAGAAAAGAGTAGAACAGACGTGAGATATTAACATCACTGGTCTAGAGTTAGTGAAGAAAAGAGTAGAACAGACGTGAGATATTAACATCACTGGTCTAGAGTTAGTGAAGAAAAGAGTAGAACAGACGTGAGATATTAACATCACTGGTCTAGAGTTAGTGAAGAAAAGAGTAGAACAGACGTGAGATATTAACATCACTGGTCTAGAGTTAGTGAAGAAAAGAGTAGAACAGACGTGAGATAACAATGTAATGTAACCGGTAATCAAAAAGATGGTCTCAACAGTACAGAGCAATATGGGCTAATAGCCTCCGTTGGAAATAGCATGAACACACAACATGCTTGAACAAGCAGTGTTCCTCAGCCAGAGGTTTTATGGGTCAGACAGTGTCATGAAGTGTTTGATTAGGGCTTGAGTGAATTGTGGACCGTCACATTTCAACCATGACATGACATATCTTTGGTAAACATGGGTAGTGTGTGTGTGTGTGTGTGTGTGTGTGTGTGTGTGTGTGTGTGTGTGTGTGTGTGTGTGTGTGTGTGTGTGTGTGTGTGTGTGTGTGTGTGTGTGTGTGTGTGTGTGTGTGTCACTACGGCACATTATATAAGCCCGGCCTGTGTGACCCATGACCCCTATAAAGTCAAAGGTTAAATACTATAACCCATACATGAGGATTTTGAAAAGTGGATATATATCATGTGTGCTCCCGCTCCTGATCTCCGAGATCGTCCCTTTTGTCGGCGTCCTGCGGCTGGAGCCGAACCCGCCGGGGAGGGGGTACCGTCACGGATGCTCTCTCCAAGGCGCTCTAGGTTGCCATGGTCCCGCGTCTCAGCCGGACTGACAGGTTTTCGGTACGCTCCGGATCCCCAGGATCGTCTTTTTGGTCGGCGTCCTGCGGCTAAAGCCGTGCGTCGGGGAGAGGGTACTGTCACGTGTGCTCCCTCTCTGGCTTCTAGGTCAACAGGCTGCTCGTTATGGCCCGCACCTGTCACCATCGTTACGCACACCTGCGCATCATCAGAGTCACCTGGACTCCATCACTTCCCTGATTACCTTCCCTATATATATATATATATATATATATATATATGTTTCTCCCCTTGGTTTCTTCCCCAGGCGTCATTGTTTCTGTTCCTGTGTCATGTGCTGGTTAGTGTTTCTTGCTTCGGATTATATTTATTATATTAAAACTCCCTGAACTCTCAGCGCACATCGTTACAATATAATAATCACAGCCACACTGTATAATCACATTAACCCAACTGTGGACATGTAGATGCTCATTAACAGTGCTATTGCTGTAACTCAAACCACAGTGTGCATGTTTTAAAAAAAAGGAAAAAAAGAAGCTAACTGGCTTAAGATCCAGCTGAGTGTGACAGTACCTGAGGCAAAGTGTTTAGTAGCCTACTAGCTTGGTAGAAAGCACCTCACACTAAATCATCACACAGGAGGCTGCCGCTGACAGAAAATTACCATTATGAGACGTGGACAGAGATACATACATGCTATCTCTCCCGATGGCTAAAAGCCTTACAAACCCATTAGTGAATGAACGGTGTGATCATTTTGAATAGAGCAATCAAAGGAGACAGATATTCTATTCTAGCAGGTTTAATCATTCCCTTAGTAGTCAACAAATCAAATCAAATGTATTTATATAGCCCTTCGTACATCAGCTGATATCTCAAAGTGCTGTACAGAAACCCAGCCTAAAACCCCAAACAGCAAGCAATGCAGGTGTTGAAGCATGGTGGCTAGGAAAAACTCCCTAGAAAGGCCAAAACCTAGGAAGAAACCTAGAGAGGAACCAGGCTATGAGGGGTGACCAGTCCTCTTCTGGCTGTGCCGCGTGGAGATGATAACAGAACATGGCCAAGATGTTCAAATGTTCATAAATGACCAGCATGGTCAAATAATAGGTCTGGGACAGGTAGCACGTCCGGTGAACAGGTCAGGATTCCATAGCCGCAGGCAGAACAGGTGAAACTGGAGCAAGTGATGTAGAGAGAGTCAGAGTATGAGTAGAGTCAGAGTATCAGTAGAGCCAGAGTATGAATAGAGTCAGAGTATGAGTAGAGGCAGAGTAGGAGTAGAGTATGAGTAGAGTATGAGTCAGGTATGAGTAGCGTCAGAGTATGAATAGAGTCAGAGTATGAGATGAGTATGAGTAGAGTATAAGTATGAGTAGAGTCAGAGTATGAATAGAGTCAGAGTATGAGTAGAGTCAGAGTATGAATAGAGTCCGAGTCAGAGTAGAGTCAGAGTAGAGTCAGAGTAGAGCATGAGTAGAGCATGAGTAGAGTCAGAGTATGAGTAGAGTATGTTTAGAGTCAGAGTATGAATAGAGTCAGAGTATGAATAGAGTCAGAGTAGAGTATGAGTAATGTCAGAGTATGAGTATAGTCAGAGTATGAGTAGAGTATGAGTAGAGTCAACATATGAGTAGAGTATGAGTAGAGTCAGAGTACGAATAGAGTCAGAGTATGAGTAGAGTCGGAGTATAATCAGAGTATGAATAGAGTCAGAGTATGAGTAGAGTCAGAGTATGAGTAGAGTCAGAGTATGAGTAGAGGCAGAGTATGAGTAGAGTCAGAGTATGAGTAGAGTCAGAGTATGAATAGAGTCAGAGTATGAGTATGAGTAGAGTCAGAGTATGAATAGAGTCAGAGTATGAGTAGAGTCAGAGTAGAGTCAGAGTAGAGCATGAGTAGAGTCAGAGTATGAGTAGAGTCAGAGTATGAGTAGAGTATGTTTAGAGTCAGAGTATGAATAGAGTCAGAGTATGAATAGAGTCAGAGTAGAGTCAGAGTAGAGCCAGAGTATGAATAGTCAGAGTATGAGTAATGTCAGAGTATGAGTATAGTCAGAGTAGAGTATGAGTAGAGTCGGAGTATGAGTAGAGTCAACATATGAGTAGAGTACGAGTAGAGTCAGAGTACGAATAGAGTCAGAGTATGAGTAGAGTCAGAGTATAATTAGAGTATGAATAGAGTCAGAGTATGAGTAGAGTCAGAGTATGAGTAGTTTCAGAGTATGAATAGAGTCAGAGTATGAGATGAGTATGTGTAGAGTATAAGTATGAGTAGAGTCAGAGTATGAATAGAGTCAGAGTATGAGTAGAGTCAGAGTAGAGTCAGAGTAGAGCATGAGTAGAGTCAGAGTATGAGTAGAGTATGAGTATGAGTAGAGTATGTTTAGAGTCAGAGTATGAATAGAGTCAGAGTATGAATAGAGTCAGAGTATGAATAGAGTCAGAGTATGAGTAGAGTCAGAGTATGAATAGAGTCAGAGTATGAGTAGAGTCAGAGTATGAGTAGAGTCAGAGTAGAGTGTGAGTAGAGTCAGAGTAGAGTAGAGTCAGAGTATGAGCAGAATCAGAGTATGAATAGAGTCAGAGTATGAGTAGCGGCAGAGTATGAGTAGATTTAGAGTATGAATAGAGTCAGAGCGTGAGTATGAGTAGAGTCAGAGTATGAATAGAGTCAGAGTATGAGTAGTCAGAGTAGAGTCAGAGTATGAATAGTCAGAGTATGAGTAATGTCAGAGTATGAGTAGAGTCAGAGTAGAGTATGAATAGAGTCGGAATATGAATAGAGTCCAAGTATAGAGCAGAATCAGAGTATGAATAGTCAGTGTATGAGTAGCGTCAGAGTATGAGTAGAGTCGGAGTATGCGTAGTTTCAGAGTATGAATAGAGTCAGAGTATGAGATGAGTATGAGTATAAGTATGAGTAGAATCAGAGTATGAATAGAGTCAGAGTATGAGTAGAGTCAGAGTAGAGTCAGAGTATGAATAGAGTCAGAGTATGAGTATGAGTAGAGTCAGAGTATGAATAGAGTCAGAGTATGAGTAGAGTCAGAGTAGAGTCAGAGTAGAGCATGAGTAGAGTCAGATTATGAGTAGAGTCAGAGTATGAGTAGAGTATGTGTAGAGTATGAGTAGAGTCAGAGTATGAATAGAGTCAGAGTATGAATAGAGTCAGAGTAGAGTCAGAGTATGAATAGTCAGAGTATGAGTAATGTCAGAGTATGAGTAGAGTATGAGTAGAGTATGAGTAAAGTCAGAGTATGAGTAGAGTATGAGTAGAGTCAAAGTATGAGCAGAATCAGAGTATGAATAGAGTCAGAATATGAGTAGAGTACGAGTAGAGTCAGAGTATGAATAGAGTCAGAATATGAGTAGAGTCAGAGTATGAGTAGAGTATGAGTATAATCAGAGTATGAATAGAGTCAGCGTATGAGTAGAGTCAGAGTCAGAGTAGAGTATGAGTAGAGTCAGAGTATGAGCAGAATCAAAGTATGAATAGAGTCAGAGTATGAGTAGCATCAGAGTATGAGTAGAGTCAGAGTATGAATAGAGTCAGAATATGATGAGTAGAGTCAGAGTACGAGTAGAGTACGAGTATAGTCAGAGTATGAATAGAGTTAGAGTATGAGTAGAATCAGAGTATGAGTAGAGTCAGAGTAGAGTATGAGTAGGGTCAGAGTAGAGTATGAGTAGAGTCAGAGTATGAGCAGAATCAGAGTATGAATAGAGTCAGAGTATGAATAGAGTCAGAGCATGAGTATGAGTAGAGTCAGAGTATGAATAGAGTCAGAGTATGAGTAGAGTCAGAATATGAGTATGAATAATGTCAGAATATGAGTATGAGTAGAGTCAGAGTAGAGTCAGAGTATGAGTAGATTTAGAGTATGAGTAGATTTAGAGTATGAGTAGAGTCAGAGTATGAGTAGATTTAGAGTATGCGTAGATTTAGAGTATGAGTAGAGTCAGAGTAGAGTTAGAGTATGAATAGTCAGACTGGTAGTGTAGTCAGACACCATAATGAGTGATGCTCAGTGTTGCTCCAGTGTCTGTAGGCAGCGGTCGTGCTGAGGGCTTGACTGAAACTCTGAGGAGGAACAATCGCAGGTACAGCACCCCCAACCCCAAACCTGCCCCTCAGGAGGAGTGAAACACGATTCTGTTCGCTGCTCGCTCCAATAACACCGGCTGACAACAACACTCTGCAGCATGGACAGGACACACACATCCACCTGGGGCACCTCTCCACACACGCTGCCAGTCAGGGAGACAGCCACAGTGTGTGTGGGTGAGATCAGGGAAGAGCAATTTAACCACACTGGCCCTGGCCTCATTTGAACTTCAACACATTATTTGTATGATTCATGGGTACCACCTCTTCCACCCACATTGGGAAGGACTAAAGAACACAGCTGGTGTTATTTCTACCAGCCATGAAAGCAAACGAATCAATTCAATGAAAATGAATCAATTACATGAAAAGAAATCAAATGAAAATGAATCAATTACATGAAAAGAAATCAAATGAAAATGAATCAATTACATGAAAAGAAATCAAATGAAAATGAATCAATTACATGAAAAGAAATCATATGAAAATGAATCAATTACATGAAAAGAAATCAAATGAAAATGAATCAATTACATGAAAAGAAATCAAATGAAAATGAATCAATTACATGAAAAGAAATCAAATGAAAATGAATCAATTACATGAAAAGAAATCAAATGAAAATGAATCAATTACATGAAAAGAAATCAAATGAAAATGAATCAATTACATGAAAAGAAATCAAATGAAAATGAATCAATTACATGAAAAGAAATCAAATGAAAATGAATCAATTACATGAAAAGAAGTCATATGAAAATGAATCAATTAAACCTAAAGAAAGAGATATGTGAGCTAAAACAATCGATGATTTTGCACAACCCCCCCCCAGCTGTGTAGTGCTAGAGCAAAACAACCAAAATGTGCACCCAGCTGGGAGTTCCAGGACCCAGTTTGGGATTGCCCTGATCTGGACCATAGAAAATAATACAAGCATATAGTAGCCGACATTTGGAGACTATCAACAGTACTACAGTTAGTTACACTATTCCTCTAATTATACGAACACACTGACTCCTCTTTGTCTCACTGATCAACCTCACTGATCAAAGAGCCTGAGCCCCAGCCAGCGAAACAAATCACTGGCCATTCATGACCAGAGAAACAGCCTTTGAAAGACTAGCGGTGAGATCTGCACACCCTACAGTTTATTCTCTCTATCTGGCCCAATGAATAATAAAGTTAGTCCATAAATAAATCAAAATAAAGACCACACTGCCTGCTGCTACCGTCTCCATGCCAAAAGGATGCCAGATCAGCCAGGAGAGGACCAGATGGGGGAGGAGGAGGAAGATGGGAGAGAGATTGTATTTATCAACAGCCAACAGACACAATTCAAAT
>NC_060174.1:101923603-101958603 GCF_021184085.1 Oncorhynchus gorbuscha | reverse complement strand
CTCAGCCTAGGAGACGAGTCAGTCATCTACTCAGCCTAGGAGACGAGTCAGTCATCTACTCAGCCTAGAGACTAGTCAGTCATCTACTCAGCCTAGGAGACTAGTCAGTCATCTACTCAGCCTAGGAGACTAGTCAGTCATCTACTCAGCCTAGGAGACTAGTCAGTCATCTACTCAGCCTAGGAGACTAGTCAGTCATCTACTCAGCCTAGGAGACTAGTCAGTCATCTACTCAGCCTAGGAGACTAGTCAGTCATCTACTCAGCCTAGGAGACTAGTCAGTCATCTACTCAGCCTAGGAGACTAGTCAGTCATCTACTCAGCCTAGGAGACTAGTCAGTCATCTACTCAGCCTAGGAGACTAGTCAGTCATCTACTCAGCCTAGGAGACGAGTCAGTCATCTACTCAGCCTAGGAGACGAGTCAGTCATCTACTCAGCCTAGGAGACGAGTCAGTCATCTACTCAGCCTAGCCTAGGAGACGAGTCAGTCATCTACTCAGCCTAGGACGAGTCAGTCATCTACTCAGCCTAGGAGACTAGTCAGTCATCTACTCAGCCTAGGAGACTAGTCAGTCATCTACTCAGCCTAGGAGACTAGTCAGTCATCTACTCAGCCTAGGAGACTAGTCAGTCATCTACTCAGCCTAGGAGACTAGTCAGTCATCTACTCAGCCTAGGAGACTAGTCAGTCATCTACTCAGCCTAGGAGACGTCATCTACTCAGTCAGTCATCTACTCAGCCTAGGAGACTAGTCAGTCATCTACTCAGCCTAGGAGACGAGTCAGTCATCTACTCAGCCTAGGAGACTAGTCAGTCATCTACTCAGCCTAGGAGACTAGTCAGTCATCTACTCAGCCTAGAGACTAGTCAGTCATCTACTCAGCCTAGGAGACTAGTCAGTCATCTACTCAGCCTAGGAGACTAGTCAGTCATCTACTCAGCCTAGGAGACTAGTCAGTCATCTACTCAGCCTAGCCTAGAGACTAGTCAGTCATCTACTCAGCCTAGGAGACTAGTCAGTCATCTACTCAGCCTAGGAGACTAGTCAGTCATCTACTCAGCCTAGGAGACTAGTCAGTCATCTACTCAGCCTAGGAGACTAGTCAGTCATCTACTCAGCCTAGGAGAGCAGCGACAGACTAGTGGTGGTGTTTTGGGTTGTGTGCATTTTACATATACACACTTCAGCAGATGATCTTATCAGGAGCCCCTTATAGTAATATCTACAGTCCCTTATAGTAATATCTACAGCCCCTTATAGTAGTATCTACAGCCCCTTATAGTAGTATCTACAGCCCCTTACAGTAGTATTTACATCCCCTTATAGTAGTATCTACAGCCCTTTACAGTAATATCTACAGCCCCTTACAGTAATATCTACAGCCCTTTACAGTAATATCTACAGTCCCTTACAGTAATATCTACAGCCCCTTATAGTAATATATACAGCCCCTTACAGTAGTATCTACAGCCCCTTACAGTAGTATTTACATCCCCTTATAGTAGTATCTACAGCCCTTTACAGTAATATCTACAGTCCCTTACAGTAGTATTTACATCCCCTTATAGTAGTATCTACAGCCCCTTTACAGTAATATCTACAGCCCCTTACAGTAGTATTTACATCCCCTTATAGTAGTATCTACAGCCCTTTACAGTAATATCTACAGCCCCTTATAGTAATATCTACAGTCCCTTACAGTAATATCTACAGCCCCTTATAGTAATATCTACAGCCCCTTACAGTAGTATCTACAGCCCCTTACAGTAGTATTTACATCCCCTTATAGTAGTATCTACAGCCCTTTACAGTAATATCTACAGCCCCTTATAGTAATATCTACAGTCCCTTACAGTAATATCTACAGCCCCTTATAGTAATATCTACATCCCCTTACAGTAGTATCTACAGCCCCTTACAGTAGTATTTACATCCCCTTATAGTAGTATCTACAGCCCTTTACAGTAATATCTACAGCCCCTTATAGTAATATCTACAGTCCCTTACAGTAATATCTACAGCCCATTATAGTAATATCTACAGTCCCTTATAGTAATATCTACAGTCCCTTACAGTAATATCTACAGCCCCTTATAGTAATATCTACAGCCCCTTACAGTAGTATCTACAGCCCCTTACAGTAGTATTTACATCCCCTTATAGTAGTATCGACAGCCCTTTACAGTAATATCTACAGCCCCTTATAGTAATATCTACAGTCCCTTACAGTAATATCTACAGCCCCTTATAGTAATATCTACATCCCCTTACAGTAGTATCTACAGCCCCTTACAGTAGTATTTACATCCCCTTATAGTAGTATCTACAGCCCTTTACAGTAATATCTACAGCCCCTTATAGTAATATCTACAGCCCCTTACAGTAGTATTTACATCCCCTTATAGTAGTATCTACAGCCCTTTACAGTAATATCTACAGCCCCTTATAGTAATATCTACAGTCCCTTACAGTAATATCTACAGCCCCTTATAGTAATATCTACATCCCCTTACAGTAGTATCTACAGCCCCTTACAGTAGTATTTACATCCCCTTATAGTAGTATCTACAGCCCTTTACAGTAATATCTACAGCCCCTTATAGTAATATCTACAGTCCCTTACAGTAATATCTACAGCCCCTTATAGTAATATCTACAGTCCCTTATAGTAATATCTACAGTCCCTTACAGTAATATCTACAGCCCCTTATAGTAATATCTACAGCCCCTTACAGTAGTATCTACAGCCCCTTACAGTAGTATTTACATCCCCTTATAGTAGTATCTACAGCCCTTTACAGTAATATCTACAGCCCCTTATAGTAATATCTACAGTCCCTTACAGTAATATCTACAGCCCCTTATAGTAATATCTACATCCCCTTACAGTAGTATCTACAGCCCCTTACAGTAGTATTTACATCCCCTTATAGTAGTATCTACAGCCCTTTACAGTAATATCTACAGCCCCTTATAGTAATATCTACAGTCCCTTACAGTAATATCTACAGCCCCTTATAGTAATATCTACAGCCCCTTATAGTAATATCTACAGCCCCTTATAGTAATATCTACAGCCCCTTATAGTAATATCTACAGTCCCTTACAGTAGTATCTACAGCCCCTTACAGTAGTATCTACAGCCCCTTATAGTAATATCTACAGTCCCTTACAGTAATATCTACAGCCCCTTACAGTAGTATCTACAGTCCCTTACAGTAGTATCTACAGCCCCTTACAGTAGTATTTACATCCCCTTACAGTAGTATCTACAGCCCCTTACAGTAGTATCTACAGCCCCTTACAGTAATATCTACAGCCCCTTACAGTAGTATCTACAGCCCCTTACAGTAGTATCTACAGCCCCTTTACAGTAGTATCTACAGCCCCTTTACAGTAGTATCTAGAGCCCCTTACAGTAGTATCTACAGCCCCTTACAGTAATATCTACAGTCCCTTACAGTAATATCTACAGTCCCTTACAGTAATATCTACAGCCCCTTACAGTAGTATCTACAGCCCCTTACAGTAGTATCTACAGCCCCTTACAGTAGTATCTACAGCCCCTTACAGTAATATCTACAGTCCCTTACAGTAGTATCTACAGTCCCTTACAGTAATATCTACAGCCCCTTACAGTAGTATCTACAGCCCCTTACAGTAGTATCTACAGCCCCTTACAGTAATATCTACAGCCCCTTACAGTAGTATCTACAGCCCCTTACAGTAGTATCTACAGCCCCTTTACAGTAATATCTACAGCCCCTTATAGTAGTATCTATAGCCCCTTACAGTAGTATCTACAGCCCCTTACAGTAGTATCTACAGCCCTTTACAGTAATATCTACAGCCCCTTACAGTAATATCTACAGCCCCTTACAGTAGTATCTACAGTCCCTTACAGTAATATCTACAGCCCCTTACAGTAGTATCTACAGCCCCTTACAGTAGTATCTACAGCCCCTTACAGTAATATCTAGAGCCCCTTACAGTAGTATCTACAGCCCCTTACAGTAATATCTACAGTCCCTTACAGTAATATCTACAGCCCCTTACAGTAGTATCTACAGTCCCTTACAGTAATATCTACAGCCCCTTACAGTAGTATCTACAGCCCCTTACAGTAGTATCTACAGCCCCTTACAGTAGTATCTACAGCCCCTTACAGTAATATCTACAGCCCCTTACAGTAGTATCTACAGTCCCTTACAGTAATATCTACAGCCCCTTACAGTAGTATCTACAGCCACTTACAGTAGTATCTACAGCCCCTTACAGTAATATCTACAGCCCCTTACAGTAATATCTACAGCCCCTTACAGTAGTATCTACAGCCCCTTACAGTAGTATCTACAGCCCCTTTACAGTAATATCTACAGCCCCTTATAGTAGTATCTATAGCCCCTTACAGTAGTATCTACAGCCCCTTACAGTAGTATCTACAGTCCCTTACAGTAATATCTACAGCCCCTTACAGTAGTATCTACAGCCCCTTACAGTAGTATCTACAGCCCCTTACAGTAATATCTACAGCCCCTTACAGTAATATCTACAGCCCCTTACAGTAGTATCTACAGCCCCTTACAGTAGTATCTACAGCCCCTTTACAGTAATATCTACAGCCCCTTATAGTAGTATCTATAGCCCCTTACAGTAGTATCTACAGCCCCTTACAGTAGTATCTACAGCCCTTTACAGTAATATCTACAGCCCTTTACAAAGGTATCTAGAGCCCCTTATAGTAGTATCTACAGCCCCTTTACAGTAGTATCTACAGCCCCTTACAGTAATATCTACAGCCCCTTACAGTAATATCTACAGCCCCTTACAGTAGTATCTACAGCCCCTTACAGTAGTATCTACAGCCCCTTTACAGTAATATCTACAGCCCCTTATAGTAGTATCTACAGCCCCGTACAGTAGTATCTACAGCCCTTTACAGTAATATCTACAGCCCTTTACAAAGGTATCTAGAGCCCCTTATAGTAGTATCTACAGCCCCTTTACAGTAGTATCTACAGCCCCTTATAGTAGTATCTACAGCCCCTTACAGTAATATCTACAGCCCCTTACAGTAGTATCTACAGCCCTTTACAGTAATATCTACAGCCCTTTACAAAGGTATCTAGAGCCCCTTATAGTAGTATCTACAGCCCCTTTACAGTAATATCTACAGCCCCTTATAGTAGTATCTACAGCCCCTTACAGTAATATCTACAGCCCCTTACAGTAGTATCTACAGCCCTTTACAGTAATATCTACAGCCCTTTACAAAGGTATCTAGAGCCCCTTATAGTAGTATCTACAGCCCCTTTACAGTAATATCTACAGCCCCTTATAGTAGTATCTACAGCCCCTTACAGTAATATCTACAGCCCCTTAGAGTAGTATCTACAGCCCTTTACAGTAATATCTACAGCCCTTTTCAAAGGTATCTAGAGCCCCTTATAGTGGTATCTACAGCCCCTTTACAGTAATATCTACAGCCCCTTATAGTAATATCTACAGCCCCTTATAGTAGTATCTACAGCCCCTTATAGTAGTATCTACAGCCCCTTACAATAATATCTACAGCCCCTTACAGTAGTATCTACAGCACTTTACAGTAATATCTACAGCCCTTTACAAAGGTATCTAGAGCCCCTTATAGTAGTATCTACAGCCCCTTTACAGTAATATCTACAGCCCCTTATAGTAATATCTACAGCCCCTTATAGTAATATCTACAGCCCCTTTACAGTAATATCTACAGCCCCTTATAGTAGTATCTACAGCCCCTTACAGTAGTATCTACAGCCCCTTATAGTAGTATCTACAGCCCCTTACAGTAGTATCTACAGCCCCTTACAGTAGTATCTACAGCCCCTTATAGTAGTATCTACAGCCCCTTACAGTAGTATCTACAGCCCCTTTACAGTAGTATCTACAGCCCCTTTACAGTAATATCTATTAGCCCCTTATAGTAATATCTATTAGCCCCATATAGTAGTATCTACAGCCCCTTTACAGTAATATCTACAGCCCTTTACAGTAGTATCTAGAGCCCCTGATAGTAGTATCTACAGCCCTTTACAGTAGTATCTAGAGCCCCTTATAGTAGTATCTACAGCCCCTTTACAGTAGTATCTACAGCCCCTTTACAGTAATATCTACAGCCCCTTTACAGTAATATCTATTAGCCCCTTATAGTAATATCTATTAGCCCCATATAGTAGTATCTACAGCCCCTTTACAGTAATATCTACAGCCCCTTTACAGTAATATCTACAGCCCCTTTATAGTAGTATCTACAGCCCCTTTACAGTAGTATCTACAGCCCCTTTATAGTAGTATCTACAGCCCCTTTACAGTAATATCTACAGCCCCTTTACAGTAATATCTATTAGCCCCTTATAGTAATATCTATTAGCCCCATATAGTAGTATCTACAGCCCCTTTACAGTAATATCTACAGCCCCTTTACAGTAATATCTACAGCCCCTTTATAGTAGTATCTACAGCCCCTTTACAGTAGTATCTACAGCCCCTTTACAGTAGTATCTACAGCCCCTTTACAGTAATATCTACAGCCCCTTTACAGTAGTATCTACAGCCCCTTTACAGTAGTATCTACAGCCCCTTTACAGTAGTATCTACAGCCCCTTTACAGTAATATCTACAGCCCCTTTACAGTAATATCTACAGCCCCTTTACAGTAGTATCTACAGCCCCTTTACAGTAGTATCTACAGCCCCTTTACAGTAGTATCTACAGCCCCTTTACAGTAGTATCTACAGCCCCTTTACAGTAATATCTACAGCCCCTTTACAGTAGTATCTACAGCCCCTTTACAGTAATATCTACAGCCCCTTTACAGTAATATCTACAGCCCCTTTACAGTAATATCTACAGCCCTTTACAGTAGTATCTACAGCCCCTTTACAGTAATATCTACAGCCCCTTTACAGTAATATCTACAGCCCTTTACAGTAGTATCTACAGCCCCTTTACAGTAATATCTACAGCCCCTTTACAGTAGTATCTACAGCCCCTTACAGTAATATCTACAGCCCCTTTACAGTAATATCTACAGCCCTTTACAGTAATATCTACAGCCCCATTACAGTAATATCTACAGCCCTTTACAGTAATATCTACAGCCCCTTTACAGTAGTATCTACAGCCCCTTACAGTAGTGAGTGCATTCATGTTCACATTTATTTTAATACTGGTCCCCTGTGGGAATCAAACACATACAATTGTTGCAAGGTCTATAGGCACGATCTCTCCTCCACATTATTCCTCTCCTGTCGCCGCCCAGCCGTGGCTGAAACGCCAGCCTGACCTTTCCCCATTTAAGCGTAACAAATGCCATTGGGTGTGTGAGAGCCATGCCGCCTGCCACGGATAATTTAGTTCCCCTCCGCTCCTCCGCTGCCTGACGTCAGATTATCCCTTTGATCTGTGTTCGACTCAGGATGTTGTAGAAGTATGTGGGAAACCAGACCAGTCAGCACTGAGGGAGGGAGGGAGGGAGGCAGAGGGGTAGAGAGGGAGAAGAAGTAGAGAGAGGTAGAGGGGTAGAGAGGGGTAGAGAGGGAGAAGAAGTAGAGAGAGGTAGAGGGGTAGAGAGGGGTAGAGAGGGAGGAGTAGAGAGAGGTAGAGGGGTAGAGAGGGGTAGAGAGGGAGAAGGAGTAGAGAGAGGTAGAGGGGTAGAGAGGGAGAAGAAGTAGAGAGAGGTAGAGGGGTAGAGAGGGGTAGAGAGGGAGAAGGAGTAGAGAGAGGTAGAGGGGTAGAGAGGGGTAGAGAGGGAGAAGAAGTAGAGAGAGGTAGAGGGGTAGAGAGGGGTAGAGAGGGAGAAGGAGTAGAGAGAGGTAGAGGGGTAGAGAGGGAGAAGAAGTAGAGAGAGGTAGAGGGGTAGAGAGGGAGAAGAAGTAGAGAGAGGTAGAGGGGTAGAGAGAGAGGGAGAGAGAGGGGGTAGAGAGGGAGAGAGGGGGAGAGAGGGAGGGAGAGAGAGAGGGGGGTAGAGGGGTAGAGAGGGAGAAGAAGTAGAGAGAGGTAGAGGGGTAGAGAGGGGTAGAGAGGGAGAGAGAGAGGGAGGTAGAGAGGTAGAGAGGGGGAGAGAGTGGAAGAGAGAGGGGGGTAGAGAGGGAGAAGAAGTAGAGAGGGGTAGAGGGGTAGAGAGGGGTAGAGGGGAGAGAGAGAGGGAGAGAGAGAGAGGGAGGTAGAGAGGGGTAGAGAGGGAGAGAGAGAGCGAGGGAGGGAGAGAGAGAGGGGGGGTAGAGTGAGGGGTAGAGAGGAGGGGGTAGAGGGGCAGAGAGTGTTGGTAAAGGAAGACCTTGTGGAGCACCACTTTCATCTACAGGAAGTTCTATTGCAGATTCTTTTTAAATCAAAAATGTTCAATATACCAGTAAAATAGATAGTGGGTGGTTAATGAAAAACAGATATTGAATGGTATAAGGAGTCAGCGTAAATCTAGTTTTACTTTCAATTTACAACACATCAATAGATGACTGGATAAATGAATCACATAAAGTTGTCTGGCCAATACCCGCATACAGGTGAGTTGACCCTTCCTTAGACAATGGGCTGTATAATCCTAAAAGCTCAGTTCCCAGAGTGGTTCTAAACCTGTTCACATTTTTTACTTATTTTATTTTATTTAACCCTTCTTTTATCAGGTAAATTGACTGAGAACACATTCTCATTTACAGCAACGACCTGGGGAATAGTTACAGGGGAGAGGAATGAGCCAGTTGGAAGCTGGGGATAATTAGGGGGCCGTGATGGAATTTAGCCAGGACACCGGGGTTAACACCCCTACTCTTACGATAAGTACCATGGTATCTTTTAGTGACCACGGAGAGTCAGGACACCCGTTTAACATCGGTTCTAAACCTGTTCTAAACCCAGACTAACTCAGGTTCTAAACCTGTTCTAAACCCAGACTAACTCTGGTTCTAAACCTGTTCTAAACCCAGACTAACTCTGGTTCTAAACCTGTTCTAAACCCAGACTAACTCTGGTTCTAAACCTGTTCTAAACCCAGACTAACTCAGGTTCTAAACCTGTTCTAAACCCAGACTAACTCAGGTTCTAAACCTGTTCTAAACCCAGACTAACTCTGGTTCTAAACCTGTTCTAAACCCAGACTAACTCAGGTTCTAAACCTGTTCTAAACCCAGACTAACTCAGGTTCTAAACCTGTTCTAAACCCAGACTAACTCAGGTTCTAAACCTGTTCTAAACCCAGACTAACTCAGGTTCTAAACCTGTTCTAAACCCAGACTAACTCAGGTTCTAAACCTGTTGTAAACCCAGACTAAACCTGTTCTAAACCCAGACAGACTCAGGTGCTGAGCCTTCGAACATGAGCTTCAGCAGTGGAACACCAGCAGAGAAAAGTGCTGTTGATACTCCCCTCATATCTGAATTAGAGGCACTGTGGCTCTACCACCTAGGCTCCTGTAAAGCCACGCGCAGGCCTGTAGTGTCTAGTGTAACAAGCACTTTACAAGCCCCTGGAGAGGTACTGCATACTCCGCAGGATCTGAATTACAGCTATCACCAGGAGAAGAACAAAAGCTAAGTGTCTGTCACTTTGAGATGGGAAGATGGTGAAGGGACTCTGCCAGAGAGCTGAGAGTTGCCTTTATCGTCCTGATCAGCTTTCCTCTATTTGTGAGGAAAATGCCTGATTGTCAGATGAGGCTGTGAATGATATAAGCACCGTTTAGCACCTGGATTCCTGATTTCATTACAACCTGAGGCGATCCTATTTCTCACTTCCTAGTGAATCAACAGTTTAGACTAGATAGTCAGCACTTCTAGTTAGCATAAAGAGTTGATCTAATGGATCTATTTTCCAGGAACCCAGCGAGTCAATGGTCAGGTGGTCAGAAAAAGCTTCCCTAGAGATGACCTCTCCTTGGAGTTCAGACTTGTCAATATCAGGGAACTGTGTTATGTCTGCACTTCACCGCCAGATCAGAATCTCTCTATCTAGCACACTGTCCAGTCCAGGCCTGTTATGTTAACCCTGCATCGGGTCAGCTGTGGACTCTGGACGGTAATGGAGTAGGCAGTGAAGTCTGGACACAGTCTGTGTGCTAGTCCAATACTGTTGACCTTTCCTCAGCATTAAAACAACCATCTACACTGACCCGTCACCAGACACTAAAAAAAGTGCATCCCAAATTGCACCTTAATCCTGATATGGTGCACTACTTTTGACCAGAGCCTTAACCAAAAGTAGTGCACTACAAAGGTAACAGGGAACCATTTGAGACTCAGACAGGACCAGCTAGTGAGACGAAGATCATTGCATCTAATGAGATCTGTGAGATGATGAGATGGCTGATCATTATGTCTGCCAGCCTTCTAACTGCAGAGGCTGAGGTGCAAATAGAACTTCACTGCATCATTATCCGTCTGATGGGAGAGGATAGACACAGGCTAGACCTCTTTAGCATTCAACATATGTAAGGGTCATGCTTATGATGACCTAATAGAGGGAAAAGTGAATGACGGCTTAACTATTGAACAAGGATTTTGCTCAGTAGGCAAACAGGTGCATGATGTCAGATTCCCACAATGCACTTCCCCAGTCATAGGATGCCTTCGCATTCCCAAACAGAGAGCACCAGCAGTCACTAATCCCACCTGTCTGTCTGTGTCAGTTTGGTATGCAGGGACAGATTTTGTGTGGCACAGGTCACACACACACTTCACCATGTTGTCTCCTCAGTCCTTTCAACCTGAACAGCCATATAGTGTCATATTGGGCTATGTACTGTAGTTTCAGTTCATTTTGTCTCTGTAGTCCTCTCCTGTAGTCAGTGTTTACATTCTTCCTCTAGCAGTCAGAGGAGATAAAGAGGACAAGGACAGACAACAGTAGTACAGTACATTTAGAAAACACGGTGTGACTGTATCTAGAACCTAAAAGAGTTCTTTGGCTGTCCACATAGGATAATGCTTTTTGGTTCCAGGGAGAACCCTTTTTGGTTCCATATAAAACCGTTTCCACAGAGGGTTCTACATGGATCCCAAAAGGGTTTTTACCTGGAACCAAAAAACTTTCTCCTGAGGTCTCCCGAGTGGTGCAGTGGTCTAAGGCACTGCATCTCATTGCTAGCTGTGCCACTAGAGATTCTGGGTTTGAGTCCAGGCTCTGTCGCAGCCGGCCGTGACCGGGAGACCCATGGGGCGGTGCACAATTGGCCCAGCGTCGTCCTGGTTAGTGGAGGGTTTGGCCGGCAGGGATGTCCTTGTCCCATCGCACTCTAGCGACTCCTGTGACGGGCTGAGCGGAGTGCACGCTGACACGGTCGCCAGGTGTACAGTGTTTCCTCCGAGACATTGGTGCGGCTGGCTTCCAGCTTAAGTGGGCGTTGTGTCAAGAAGCAGTGTGGCTTGGTTGGGTTGTGTTTCGGAGGACGCAAGGCTCTCGACCTTCGCCTCTCCAGAGTCTGTACGGGAGTTGCAGCGATGAGACAAGATACCAGAACTTGTAGATTCAGACTTTATTATAAATTAACAGAGCCGACCTGTCATGCAGGTGAAAGAGGACCCAAAAGCGACTTGGCGAAAACAGAGTATTTAATCCAGTAAAGTAAATACAAACAAAAAACACAACTTTCACTCGAAATGACGAGGACAAACTGGAGACTCGATCTTGAACAGCAGGTGAACAGCAGGTTGCCTCGGGAAGGCACTTGAACCAGACAGACTCAGACACCTGCTCACCACGCAGCATCTGAGGAAAACACGACACGACAGGGCGATACACAAACACAGCACAGTGAATTCTAGACAAGGAACCGACAGGACAGGAACGGAACACAAAGGAAGAAATAGGGACTCTAATCAGGGGAAAGGATCGGGAACAGGTGTGGGAAGACTAAATGATTGATTAGGGAATAGGAACAGCTGGGAGCAGGAACGGAACGATAGAGAGAAGAGAGAGCGAGAGAGTGAGAGAGGGAGGGGGAGAGAGAGGGATAGAAAGAGGGAAAGAACCTAATAAGACCAGCAGAGGGAAACGAATAGAATGGGAAGCACAGGGACAAGACAAGATAATAAATGACAAAACATGACAGTACCCCCCACTCACCGAGCGCCTCCTGGCGCACTCGAGGAGGAATCCTGGCGGCAACGGAGGAAATCATCAATGAGTGAACGGTCCAGCACGTCCCGAGACGGAACCCAACTCCTCTCCTCAGGACCGTAACCCTCCCAATCCACTAAGTATTGGTGACCCCGTCCCCGAGAACGCATGTCCATGATCTTATGTACCTTGTAAATAGGTGCGCTCTCGACAAGGACGGGAGGGGGAGGGAAGACGAACGGGGTGCGAAGAAAGGGCTTGACACAGGAGACATGGAAGACAGGATGGACGCGACGAAGATGTCGCGGAAGAAGCAGTCGCACAGCGACAGGATTGACGACCTGGGAGACACGGAACGGACCAATGAACCGCGGAGTCAACTTACGAGAAGCTGTCGTAAGAGGAAGGTTGCGAGTGGAAAGCCACACTCTCTGGCCGCAACAATACCTTGGACTCTTAATCCTGCGTTTATTGGCGGCTCTCACAGTCTGTGCCCTGTAACGGCAAAGTGCAGACCTCACCCTCCTCCAGGTGCGCTCACAACGTTGGACAAACGCTTGAGCGGAGGGAACGCTGGACTCGGCAAGCTGGGATGAGAACAGAGGAGGCTGGTAACCCAGACTACTCTGAAACGGAGATAACCCGGTAGCAGACGAAGGAAGCGAATTGTGAGCGTATTCTGCCCAGGGGAGCTGTTCTGCCCAAGACGCAGGGTTTCTGAAAGAAAGGCTGCGTAGTATGCGACCAATCGTCTGATTGGCCCTCTCTGCTTGACCGTTAGACTGGGGATGAAACCCGGAAGAGAGACTGACGGACGCACCAATCAAACGACAGAACTCCCTCCAAAACTGTGACGTGAATTGCGGGCCTCTGTCTGAAACGGCGTCTAACGGGAGGCCATGAATTCTGAATACATTCTCGATAATGATTTGTGCCGTCTCCTTAGCGGAAGGAAGTTTAGCGAGGGGAATGAAATGTGCCGCCTTAGAGAACCTATCGACAACCGTAAGAATCACAGTCTTCCCCGCAGACAAAGGCAGACCGGTAATGAAGTCTAGGGCGATGTGAGACCATGGTCGAGAAGGAATGGGGAGCGGTCTGAGACGACCGGCAGGAGGAGAGTTACCCGACTTAGTCTGCGCGCAGTCCGAACAAGCAGCCACGAAACGGCGTGTGTCACGCTCCTGAGTCGGCCACCAAAAGCGCTGGCGAATAGACGCAAGAGTGCCTCGAACACCGGGATGACCAGCTAACTTGGCAGAGTGAGCCCACTGAAGAACAGCCAGACGAGTGGAAACAGGAACGAAAAGGAGGTTACTAGGACAAGCGCGCGGCGACGCAGTGTGCGTGAGTGCTTGCTTAACCTGTCTTTCAATTCCCCAGACTGTTAACCCGACAACACGCCCATAAGGAAGAATCCCCTCGGGATCAGTAGAAGCCACATAAGAACTAAACAGACGGGATAAGGCATCAGGCTTGGTGTTCTTGCTACCCGGACGGTAAGAAATCACAAACTCGAAACGAGCGAAAAACAACGCCCAACGAGCTTGACGGGCATTAAGTCGTTTGGCAGAACGGATGTACTCAAGGTTCTTATGGTCTGTCCAAACGACAAAAGGAACGGTCGCCCCCTCCAACCACTGTCGCCATTCGCCTAGGGCTAAGCGGATGGCGAGCAGTTCACGGTTACCCACATCATAGTTGCGCTCAGATGGCGACAGGCGATGAGAAAAATAAGCGCAAGGATGAACCTTATCGTCAGACTGGAAGCGCTGGGATAGAATGGCTCCCACGCCTACCTCTGAAGCGTCAACCTCGACAATGAATTGTCTAGTGACGTCAGGAGTAACGAGGATAGGAGCGGACGTAAAACGTTCTTTTAGAAGATCAAAAGCTCCCTGGGCGGAACCGGACCACTTAAAACACGTCTTGACAGAAGTAAGAGCTGTGAGAGGGGCAGCAACTTGACCGAAATTACGAATGAAACGCCGATAGAAATTAGCGAAACCTAAAAAGCGCTGCAACTCGACACGTGACCTTGGAACGGGCCAATCACTGACAGCTTGGACCTTAGCGGAATCCATCTGAATGCCTTCAGCGGAAATAACGGAACCGAGAAAAGTAACGGAGGAGACATGAAAAGAGCACTTCTCAGACTTTACGTAGAGACAATTCTCTAAAAGGCGCTGTAGAACACGTCGAACGTGCTGAACATGAATCTCGAGTGACGGAGAAAAAATCAGGATATCGTCAAGATAGACAAAAACAAAGATGTTCAGCATGTCTCTCAGAACATCATTAACTAATGCCTGAAAAACAGCTGGCGCATTGGCGAGACCAAACGGCAGAACCCGGTACTCAAAATGCCCTAACGGAGTGTTAAACGCCGTTTTCCACTCGTCCCCCTCTCTGATGCGCACGAGATGGTAAGCGTTACGAAGGTCCAACTTAGTAAAGCACCTGGCTCCCTGCAGAATCTCGAAGGCTGATGACATAAGGGAAGCGGATAACGATTCTTAACCGTTATGTCATTCAGCCCTCGATAATCCACGCAGGGGCGCAGAGTACCGTCCTTCTTCTTAACAAAAAGAACCCCGCCCCGGCCGGAGAGGAAGAAGGCACTATGGTACCGGCGTCAAGAGACACAGACAAATAATCCTCGAGAGCCTTACGTTCGGGAGCCGACAGAGAGTATAGTCTACCCCGAGGAGGAGTGGTCCCCGGAAGGAGATCAATACTACAATCATACGACCGGTGAGGAGGAAGGGAGTTGGCTCGGGACCGACTGAAGACCGTGCGCAGATCATGATATTCCTCCGGCACTCCTGTCAAATCGCCAGGTTCCTCCTGAGAAGTAGGGACAGAAGAAACGGGAGGGATGGCAGACATTAAACACTTCACATGACAAGAAACGTTCCAGGATAGGATAGAATTACTAGACCAATTAATAGAAGGATTATGACATACTAGCCAGGGATGACCCAAAACAACAGGTGTAAACGGTGAACGAAAAATCAAAAAAGAAATAGTCTCACTGTGGTTACCAGATACTGTGAGGGTTAAAGGTAGTGTCTCAAATCTGATACTGGGAAGATGACTACCATCTAAGGCGAACATGGGCGTAGGCTTCTCTAACTCTCTGAAAGGAATGTCATGTTTCCGAACCCATGCTTCGTCCATGAAACAACCCTCAGCCCCAGAGTCTATCAAGGCACTACATGTAGCACCCGAACCGGTCCAGCGTAGATGGACCGACAAAGTAGTACAGGATTTTGATGGAGAGACTTGACTAGTTGCGCTCACCTGTAGCCCTCCGCTTACAGATGAGCTCTGGCTTTTACTGGACATGAATTAACAAAATGTCCAGCAACTCCGCAATAGAGGCACAGGCGGTTGGTGATCCTCCGTTCCCTCTCCTTAGTCGAGATGCGAATCCCTCCCAGCTGCATGGGCTCAGACTCTGAGCCAGAGGAGGGAGATGGTTGCGATGCGGAGCAGGGAAACACCGTTGATGCGAGCTCTCTTCCACGAGCCCGGTGACGAAGATCTACCCGTCGTTCTATGCGGATGGCGAGAGCAATCAAAGAGTCCACATCTGAAGGAACCTCCCGGGAGAGAATCTCATCCTTAACCACTGCGTGGAGTCCCTCCAGAAAACGAGCGAGCAGCGCCAGCTCGTTCCACTCACTAGAGGCAGCAAGAGTGCGAAACTCAATAGAATAATCCGTTATGGACCGTTCACCTTGGCATAAGGAAGCCAGGGCCCTAGAAGCCTCCCTACCAAAAACTGAACGGTCAAAAACCCGAATCATCTCCTCTTTAAAGTTCTGGAACTTGTTAGAGCAATCAGCCCTTGCCTCCCAGATAGCTGTGCCCCATTCTCGAGCCCGGCCAGTAAGGAGTGAAATGACGTAAGCAACCCGAGCTCTCTCTCTAGAGTATGTGTTGGGTTGGAGAGAGAACACAATCTCACACTGCGAGAGAAAGGAGCGGCACTCAGTGGGCTGCCCGGAGTAGCAAGGTGGGTTATTAACCCTAGGTTCTGGAGGCTCGGCAGGCCAGGAAGTAACAGGTGGCACGAGACGTAGACTCTGGAACTGTCCAGAGAGGTCGGAAACCTGAGCGGCCAGGTTCTCCACGGCATGGCGAGCAGCAGACAATTCCTGCTCGTGTCTGCCGAGCATGGCTCCTTGGATCTCGACGGCAGTGTAACGAGCGTCTGAAGTCGCTGGGTCCATTCCTTGGTCGGTTCCTTCTGTCATGCAGGTGAAAGAGGACCCAAAAGCGACTTGGCGAAAACAGAGTCTTTAATCCAGTAAAGTAAATACAAACAAAAAACACAACTTTCACTCGAAATGACGAGGACAAACTGGAGACTCGATCTTGAACAGCAGGTGAACAGCAGGTTGCCTCGGGAAGGCACTTGAACCAGACAGACTCAGACACCTGCTCACCACGCAGCATCTGAGGAAAACACGACACGACAGGGCGATACACAAACACAGCACGGTGAATTCTAGACAAGGAACCGACAGGACAGGAACGGAACACAAAGGAAGAAATAGGGACTCTAATCAGGGGAAAGGATCGGGAACAGGTGTGGGAAGACTAAATGATTGATTAGGGGAATAGGAACAGCTGGGAGCAGGAACGGAACGATAGAGAGAAGAGAGAGCGAGAGAGTGAGAGAGGGAGGGGGAGAGAGAGGGATAGAAAGAGGGAAAGAACCTAATAAGACCAGCAGAGGGAAACGAATAGAATGGGAAGCACAGGGACAAGACAAGATAATAAATGACAAAACATGACACGACCATTGAATTAAAAAATAAATACAAATATTTCACCATTATTTAACCAGGTAGGCTAGTTAAGAACAAGTTCTCATTTACAACTTCGACCTGGCCAAGATAAAGCATAGCAGTTCGACACATACAACAACACAGAGTTACACGTGGAATAAACAAACATACAATCAATAATACAGTAGGAAAATCTAAATACAGCATGTGCAAATGAGGTTGGATAAGAGGCCATGGAGGCAAAGTAATTACAATATAGCAATTAAACACTGGAATGGTAGGATGTGAAGAGCATGAATGTGCAAGTTGAGATACTGGGGTGCAAAGGGAGCAAGACAAATAAACAAATAAATAAATAAATACATTATGGGGATGAGGTAGATTGGATGGGCTATTTACAGATGAGCTATGTACAGGTGCAGTGATCTGTGAGCTGCTCTGACAGCTAGTGTTTAAAGCTAGCGAGGGAGGTAAGAGTCTCCAGCTTCAGAGAATTTTGCAGTTCGTTCCAGTCATTGGCAGCAGAGAACTGGAAGGAGAGGTGGCCAGAGTAAGAATTGGCTTTGGGGGTGACCAGTGAGATATACCTGCTGGAGCACGTGCTACGGGTGGGTGCTGCTATGGTGACCAGTGAGCTGAGATAATGCGGGGCTTTGCCTAGCAGAGACTTGTAGATGACCTGGAGCCAATGGGTTTGGCGACGGGTATGAAGCGAGGGTCAGCCAACGAGAGCATACATGTCGCAGTGGTGGGTAGTATATGGGGCTTTGGTGACAAAACGGATGGCACTGTGATAGACTGCATCCAATTTGTTGAGTAGAGTGTTGGAGGCTATTTTGTAAATGACATGGCCGAAGTCGAGGATCGGTAGGATGGTCAGTTTTACGAGGGTATGTTTGGCAGCATGAGTGAAGGAGGCTTTGTTGCAAAATAGGAAGCCGATTCTAGATTTAACTTTGGATTGGAGATGTTTAATGTGAGTCTGGAAGGAGAGTTTACAGTCTTGCCAGACACCTAGGTATTTGTAGTTGTCCACATAAGTCAGAACTGTCGAGAGTAGTGATGTTGGCTGGCCGGACAGGTGCGGGCAGCGATCGGTTGAAGAGCATGCATTTAGTTTTACTTGCATTTAGGAGAGTTGTATGGCATTAAGAATCATCTGGAGGTTAGTTAACACAATGTCCAAAGAAGGGCCAGAGGTATACAGAATGGTGTCGTTTGCGTAGAGGTGGATCAATTAATCACCAGCAGTGAGAGAGACATCATTGATCTATACAGGGAAGAGAGTCGGCCCGAGAATTAAACCCTGTGGCACCCCCATAGAGACTGCCAGAGGTCCTTCGATTTGACACACAGAACTCTATCGGAGAAGTAGTTGGTGAACCAAGCGAGGCAATCATTCCAGAAACATAGGCTGCTGAGTCTGCCAATGACAATGCGGTAATTGACAGAGTCGAAAGCCTTGGCCAGGTCGATGAACACGGCTGCACAGTAATGTCTCTTATCAATGGCAGTTATGACATCGTTTAGGACCTTGAGCGTGGCTGAGGTGCTCCCATGACCAGCTCTGAAACCAGATTGCATAGCGGAGAAGGTACAGTGAGATTCGAAATGGTCGGTAATCTGTTTGTTAACTTGGCTTTCAAAGACCTTAGAAAGGCAGGGTACGATAGATATAGGTCTGTAACAGTTTGGGTCTAGAGTGTCTCCCCCTTTGAAGAGGGGGATGACCGCTGCAGCATTCCAATCTATGGGAATCTCATACGATACGAAAGAGAGGTTGAACAGGCTAGTAATAGGGGTTGCAACTATTTCGGCAGATCATTTTAGAAAGAGAGGGTCCAGATTGTCTAGCCCGGCTGATTTGTAGGGGTCCAGATTTTTCAGCTCTTTCAGAATATCAGCTATCTGGATTCGGGTGAAGGAGAAGTGGGGGAGGTTTGGGCGAGTTACTGTGGGGAGCGCAGGGCTGTTGTCCGGGGTAGGGGTAGCCAGGTGGAAAGCATGGCCAGCCATAGAAAAATGCTTATTGAAATTCTCAATTATCGTGGATTTATCTGTGGTAACAGTGTTTCCTAGCCTCAGTGCAGTGGGCAGCTGGGAGGAGGTGCTCTTATTCTCCATGGACTTTACAGAGTCCAATAACTTTTTTGAGTTAGTACTACAGGATTCAAATTTCTGTTTGAAAAAGCTAGTCTTTGCTTTCCTAACTGCCTGTGTATATTTGTTCCTATCTTCCCTGAAAAGTTGCATATTACGGGGGCTATTCGATGCTAATGCAGAACGCCACAGGATATTTTTGTGTTGGTTAAGGGCAGTCAGGTATGGAGTGAAGCAAGGTCTATATCTGTTCCTGGTTCTATATTTTTTTGAATGGAGCATGCTTATTTAAGATGGTGAGGAAGGCACTTTTAAAGAATAACCAGGCATCCTCTACCGACGGGATGAGGTCAATGTCATTCCAGGATACCCCGGTGTCACACCCTGACCATAGTTTGCTTTGTATGTTTCTATGTTTTGTTTGGTCAGGGTGTGATCTGAGTGGGCATTCTATGTTGGATGTCTAGTTTGTCTGTTTCTCTGTTTGGCCTGATATGGTTCTCAATCAGAGGCAGGTGTTAGTCGTTGTCTCTGATTGGGAACCACATTTAGGTAGCCTGTTTTGTCATTGTGGGTTCTGGGTGATTGTCTATGTTAGTTGTGTCAGCACAGGTCTCATTATAGCTTCACATTCGTTTATTGGTTTGTGTTCAGTGCTTTCTTTAATTAAAAAATCATCATGAACACATACCACGCTGCATCTTGAGTTTTTCTCCTACAACTGTAGCTACCAATTGGATACCATGAAATTGGGGAGAAAAAGGAGGTAAAAAAAGCAAGTAAATGAAATTAAAAAATGCGTTCTCCTAAAGGGACAGGCGAAGAAGAAACCTTTTCTCTAAGATTCTGTGTTAA
This sequence comes from Oncorhynchus gorbuscha, assembly GCF_021184085.1. Lineage (NCBI taxonomy): Eukaryota > Metazoa > Chordata > Actinopteri > Salmoniformes > Salmonidae > Oncorhynchus > Oncorhynchus gorbuscha. The sequence continues at coordinate 101,938,754 of NC_060174.1, read as the reverse complement.
AGGCCCAGTGCAGTCAAAAACATGATTTCCTGTGTTTTATATGTACTTCTACACTATGAGGTTGGAGTAATACTGGGAAGTGTAAGAGCTGTTTGAAAAGACGGCCTGAAATGTCAGCCTGTTTTGGTGGGATGGAGTTTTGGCCTACCTGGTGACATCACCAGGCAGTAAATGGGTTAATAGACCAATAAGAAAGAGAGTTCCAAAGCTCACAGCCAGTTTCCGGTTTCCCCCTCATCACTCAGACCACTCCCAGACAGTCCTAGCTAAATTATTGCTTGAGAAATTGCTCTTTGCTAAGAAGCCATTTTTGTTTCTTGGTACTTTTTAATACTTAATTGTTACCCAGAAATGATTTGATATTGAGATGAAAACGTCTCTGCTCCTGCTGAGCAGTAAGGGATCTTGCCATCTCTCCCCAATCTGGGAGCATCATACCAGGCCAGCTAGGCCTGGCTGTAACACACACAGAGCACCAGACATGCTGGCGTTAAAAACCTCTCTCCCTGGCTTGGTGATAACAAAACATGGGGCCACCAGGGAGTTGCCATGGGAACAGAGCCCCCCCTATTCACCAGATCGATCTCCCTCCCCTTGCAGCCAGGAAAAGTCTCCACCAATCACTAACTCTGAATGTCGCATACGTTACACGCCGATCAAATTTAACCATGGAAGTTAAAATGTAGATCGGAGATGATGACGCTGTGGCATATTGTGGGCAGTTGTTTGAGGTCAGAGCTACCCACCACCCCTGGGCTAGGACTGATCAGGACTGACCCTGCAGGCCAGAGGGGACACCCAGAGGGGCTTGCAGGGGGCCGAAGGTGGGAGCGTGGAGTCAAGAGGTACAGTATCTTACCTCTGACCTGCCAGTCCCTATCTGTCTAACATTCCTCCCTCAGACCAACCCCTGATATTCCAGCCTACACAGCCTCAGTGGGAGGGAGAGAGGAAGGGAGGGAGAAGGGAGAGAGAGAGAGAGAGGGAGGGAGGGAGGGAGGGAGGGAGGGAGGTACAGTATCTTACCTCTGACCTGCCAGTCCCTATCTGTCTAACATTCCTCCCTCAGACCAACCCCTGATATTCCAGCCTACACAGCCTCAGTGGGAGGGAGAGAGGAAGGGAGGGAGGAAGGGAGAGAGAGAGAGAGAGAGAGAGAGAGAGGGAGGGAGGGAGGGAGGGAGGGAGGTACAGTATCTTACCTCTGACCTGCCAGTCCCTATCTGTCTAACATTCCTCCCTCAGACCAACCCCTGATATTCCAGCCTACACAGCCTCAGAGGGAGGGAGGGAGGGAGAGAGAGAGAGAGAGAGAGAGAGAGAGAGAGAGAGATGAGGTGGAAACTGAGCTGCACTTCCTAACCTCCTGCCCAATGTATGACCATATTAGAGAGACATATTTCCCCCAGATTACACAGATCCACAAAGAATTCGAAAACATATCCAATTTTGAAAAACTCCCATATCTACTGGGTGAAATTCCACAGTGTGCCATCACAGCAGCAAGATTTGTGACCTGTTGCCACGAGAAAAGGGCAACCAGTGAAGAACAAACACCATTGTAAATACAACCCATATTTATGCTTATTTATTTTATCTTGTGTCCTTTAACTATTTGTACATTGTATATATATATATATATATACATATATATATATATATATATATATATATATATATATATATATATATATATATATATATATATATATATATATATAATATGACATTTGTAATGTCTTTACTGTTTTGAAACTGTTGTATGTGTAATGTTTACTGTTAATTTTTGTTGTTTTTCACTTTATATATTCACTTTGTATGTTGTCTTTCTCACTTGCTTCAGCAATGTTAACACATGTTTCCCATGCCAATAAAGCCCTTGAATTGAATTGAATTGAGAGAGAGAGAGGGAGGGAGGGAGGGAGGGAGGGAGGGAGGGAGGGAGGGAGGGAGGGAGGGAGGGAGGGAGGGAGGGAGGGAGGGAGGGAGGGAGGGAGGTACAGTATCTTACCTCTGACCTGCCAGTCCCTATCTGTCTAACATTCCTCCCTCAGACCAACCCCTGATATTCCAGCCTACACAGCCTCAGTGGGAGGGAGGGAGGAAGGGAGAGAGAGAGAGAGGGAGGGAGGGAGGGAGGTACAGTATCTTACCTCTGACCTGCCAGTCCCTATCTGTCTAACATTCTTCCCTCAGACCAACCCCTGATATTCCAGCCTACACAGCCTCAGAGGGAGGGAGGGAGGAAGGGAGAGAGAGAGAGAGGGAGGGAGGGAGGGAGGTACAGTATCTTACCTCTGACCTGCCAGTCCCTATCTGTCTAACATTCCTCCCTCAGACCAACCCCTGATATTCCAGCCTACACAGCCTCAGTGGGAGGGAGGGAGAGAGAGAGAGAGAGAGAGAGAGAGAGAGAGAGAGAGAGAGAGAGGGAGCGAGGGAGGTACAGTATCTTACCTCTGACCTGCCAGTCCCTATCTGTCTAACATTCCTCCCTCAGACCAACCCCTGATATTCCAGCCTACACAGCCTCAGTGGGAGGGAGGGACGGACAGTAAAGCACTGTCCACATTATAATTTTATAACTGTGTTAAAACGTGTTAAGGATCCTACCCTTTTTGATTGGCTTGGAGCTGATCCATGTGAGTGTAGGTTTAGTACCTGATATACCACGGCTGTCAGCCAATCAGCATTCAGGGCTCGAACCACCCAGTTTATAATACCCTGATAACCAGTGTGACCTTCTGTCGAATAATCGTCCCATGAACGACTCAATCCCTCCTCCAATCATTCACTCCTATTCATAATGGACTAACTATATCACCCACACATTGTTTTATCTATGGATGTAATGTAGTAGGGATATTATTGGGGTTAAAAATGAACAACTAAGGTATATCCTCAATAGTAAGCAAGTTGCATCGTTTTTAGACCTACTAGGTAGGTTCCCTCGATTACATTTCAAAGTAAAGGTTTACTCGCTCTCTTTTTAGTGAACAGATAACAAGCACATTAACAAACAGTCCACATCCTCCCGGCAGCTCCAGATATAGCCCAGTCTGTTAATCCAGGTAGGCAGAGGGGAGAGAAACAGGAGAACAGAAACAGGCTGCTGCGATCTCCAGGAACGTTTCTACAGACTCTGTACAACTGTGTCCTAGTCTACAGAAGCAAGACCAGTCATGCAGACAGGAAAGAGGGGAAGAGGGTAATATATGAGAGGAGAGCAAGAGGGGGAGAAGAAGACAGGAAAGAGAGAGGGGGGTAGTGGAAGCAATGGAGGAGAGGGAAGGAAAGGGGAGGAGGGGAAAGAGAGAGGGGAGGAGAGGGAAGGAGAAAAAATAATGAGAGGGGAGAAAAGAGAGAGGAGAGGGGGAGGAGAGCGAGGGAGAGAGGAGAGGAGGTGGAAGAGAGAGGAGAGGGGGAGGAGAGCGAGGGAGAGAGGAGAGGAGGTGGAAGAGAGAGGAGAGGGGGAGGAGAGCGAGGGAGAGAGGAGAGGAGGTGGAAGAGAGAGGAGAGGGGGAGGAGAGTGAGGGAGAGATGAGAGGAGGTGGAAGAGAGAGGCAGGGTGATGGGCTATATAGGTCATAAGCCAGGTATTCATTAGTGAAAGGGAGATTGCTACTCCCAGGAAAGTGGACACTGTAACCTTCAGCCTTCCCTCTCTTCTTCTAAGGTGGAGTGTATAACAAGACTACCAATCACAGTTACGCTGGAATTGCAACTACACAGCCGAATGGTCTTTATATTTCATCAAACTTGTATTCCTCACATGCTTCAACTCAGGGTGGTTCTATATAGATAATGTCTGATTCTGTGCATGATAACTACAGCTTGTATTCCTCACATGCTTCAACACAGGGTTGGTTCTATATAGATAATGTCTGATTCTGTGCATGATAACTACAGCTTGTATTCCTCACATGCTTCAACACAGGGTTGGTTCTATATAGATAATGTCTGATTCTGTGCATGATAACTACAGCTTGTATTCCTCACATGCTTCAACACAGGGTTGGTTCTATATAGATAATGTCTGATAATGTCTGATAACTACAGCTTCTAGACTGTGATTGCTCCCAAAACAGCGATTGGGGAATAGTATGGAATTAGTGAGGGAGGGAATGGTGGGTTGAAATAGAGAGAGAGAAGAGATAGTAGGCACCAAAGCAATTAAAAACGGGTTAAAATGTGCTACCCAGGGGACTGTAGTCATTACTGGAGCATTACTGGAGAGGAGAGCAGCAGCATCAGTGCTGCCAGCCTGGCAGAGAGAGACAGAGAGAAACAGAGAGACATTAACAGACAGAGACACAGAGAGACAGAGACACAGAGACACAGAGACACAGAGAGACAGAGACACAGAGACACAGAGACACAGAGAGACAGAGACACAGAGAGACAGAGAGACAGAGAGACAGAGAGACAGAGAGAGACAGAGAGACAGAGAGACAGAGAGACAGAGAGACAGAGAGACAGAGAGAGACAGAGAGAGACAGAGAGAGACAGAGAGAGACAGAGAGAGACAGAGAGACGGAGATAGACAGATAGACATTAACAGACAGAGACAGAGAGACAGAGAGAGACAGAGAGACAGAGAGACAGAGAGACAGAGAGACAGAGAGACAGAGAGACAGAGAGACAGAGAGACAGAGAGAGACAGAGAGACAGAGAGACAGTAACAGACAGAGATAGAGAGAGACAGAGAGACAGTTACAGAGAGAGTCAGAGAGACGGAGATAGACAGATAGACATTAACAGACAGAGAGACAGAGAGACAGAGAGAGACAGAGAGACAGAGAGAGACAGAGAGACAGAGAGACAGAGACAGTAACAGACAGAGATAGAGAGAGACAGAGAGACAGAGAGACAGAGAGACAGTAACAGACAGAGAGACAGAGAGACAGTAACAGACAGAGATAGAGAGAGACAGAGAGACAGGGAGAGACAGAGAGACAGAGAGAGACAGAGAGACAGAGAGACGGTAACAGACAGAGATAGAGAGAGACAGAGAGACAGTTACAGAGAGAGACAGAGAGACAGAGATAGACAGATAGACATTAACAGACAGAGACAGAGAGAGACAGAGAGACAGTAACAGACAGAGACAGAGAGACAGAGAGACAGAGAGACAGTAACAGAGAGAGACAGAGATAGAGAGTGACAGAAAGAGACAGAGAGAGACAGAGAGTGACAGAAAGAGACAGAGAGTGACAGAAAGAGACAGAGAGTGACAGAGAGTGACAGAAAGAGACAGAGAGAGACAGAGAGTGACAGAAAGAGACAGAGAGAGACAGAGAGTGACAGAAAGAGACAGAGAGAGACAGAGAGAGACAGAGAGTGACAGAAAGAGACAGAGAGAGACAGAGAGAGACAGAGAGTGACAGAGAGTGACAGAAAGAGACAGAGAGAGACAGAGAGTGACAGAGACAGAGAGTGACAGAGAGTGACAGAAAGAGACAGAGAGAGACAGAGAGTGACAGAGAGTGACAGAAAGAGACAGAGAGTGACAGAGAGTGACAGAAAGAGACAGAAAGAGACAGAAAGAGACAGAGAGTGACAGAGAGTGACAGAAAGAGACAGAAAGAGACAGAAAGAGACAGAGAGTGACAGAAAGAGACAGAGAGTTACATATATGCTTGCTTTATCGACTTCCAAAAAGCATTTGATTATATTTGGCAAACAGGACTGTTCTACAAAGTTATTGAAAGTGGTGTAGCGGGTAAAACATATGACATAATTAAATCCTTGTATACTGGCAAAACGTGCAGCATTAAAATTGTCAAGAAAAGAACAGAATTCTTTAACCAGGGCGTGGCCTTCGCCAGGGTTGCAATCTGAGCCCTGCACAATATTTACATCAACGAATTGGCCACTATTCTAGAAAAATCATCAGCCCCTGGTGTTAGTCTCCACAATTCAGAGGTTAAATACCTACTCTTCACAGATGACCTGTGCCTGCTGTCACCCACAGCACATGGCCTACAGCAGAGCCTGGACCTGCTAGAGCAGTACTGCCAGACCTGGGCCCTGGCAGTAAACCCCACAGCACATGGCCTACAGCAGAGCCTGGACCTGCTAGAGCAGTACTGTCAGACCTGGGCCCTGGCAGTAAACCCCACAGCACATGGCCTACAGCAGAGCCTGGACCTGCTAGAGCAGTACTGCCAGACCTGGGCCCTGGCAGTAAACCCCACAGCACATGGCCTACAGCAGAGCCTGGACCTGCTAGAGCAGTACTGCCAGACCTGGGCCCTGGCAGTAAACCCCACAGCACATGGCCTACAGCAGAGCCTGGACCTGCTAGAGCAGTACTGCCAGACCTGGGCCCTGGCAGTAAACCCCACAGCACATGGCCTACAGCAGAGCCTGGACCTGCTAGAGCAGTACTGGCAGACCTGGGCCCTGGCAGTAAACCCCCACAGCACATGGCCTACAGCAGAGCGTGGACCTGCTAGAGCAGTACTGGCAGACCTGGGCCCTGGCAGTAAACCCCACAGCACATGGCCTACAGCAGAGCCTGGACCTGCTAGAGCAGTACTGCCAGACCTGGGCCCTGGCAGTAAACCCCCCCCCAAAAAATGTATTTTATATTCTTCAAAGTAGCCACCCCATTGCCACTTTTGACTAGTACCGTACATCCGTCTGACTCCATGGTACACATTAATCTGTGGCCACCACACTGATCTACTAGTAGCCTGAATAAGCACAGGGCTGATTTGAAACTAGAAGATATGAGTAAAAAAAGAAAAAAAGAGCATCATAAACATCAATAAGTCAAACCATTTTTCCCTCTGTCTCCTCGCCAATGTTAATTTAACCTTCTTTCATATTGATGGGCTGAAAGACACTTATTGATCGGGCAACAGCAGCTGTTTGGGGAATTCCTGAGAGGGATAGAGAAAATGAGAGAGAGTGAGAAAGAGAGAGAATGAGAGAGAGAGGGAGAAACAAAGAGATATATAGAGAGAGAAAGAGGGAGAGAAAGAGAGAGAGAGAGGGCGGTCGGACAAAGGAGGAGAGGAGAGGGAGGGAGAGAGGGGCGATAAGGAGAGCTGATGTCTAGACACAGTAAATACAGAGGGTTGACAGACTGAACTGAACCCATATTACATTTACATTTAAGTCATTTAGCCATACGGGGCATTCGGAAAGTATTCAGACCCCTTGACTTTTTACACATTTTGTTTTACGGCCTTATTCTAAAGTGGATTAAATACATGTTTTTTTTTCTCATCAATCTACACACAATACCCCATAATGACAAAGTGAAAACAGGTTTTTAGCAAATGTATAAAAAAAAGAAAAAGAAACAAAATACCTTAATTAGTATTCAGACCCTTTGCTATGAGACTTTAAATTGAGCCATGAGGTCGAAGGAATTGTCTGTAGAGCTCTAAGACAAGATTGTGTCGAGGCACAGATCTGGGGAAGGGTACCAAAACATTTCTGCAGCATTGAAGGTTCCAAAGAACACAGTGGCCGTCATCATTCTTAAATGGAAGAAGTTTGGAACCACCAAGAGCTGGCCGCCCGGCCAAACTGAGCAATCGGGCGAGAAAGGGCCTTGGTGATGGGAGGAGATTCTGCTTGAGGTCTGTCACGTTCTGACCATAGTTCTGTTATTCTATTCTTTGTTTTAGTATGGTCAGGGCGTGAGTTGGGGTGGGCAGTCTGTTTGTTTTTCTATGTTGGTTTTTGTGTTCGGCCTGGTATGGTTCTCAATCAGAGGCAGGTGTCGTTAGTTGTCTCTGATTGAGAATCATACTTCGGTAGCCTGGGTTTCACTTTTGGTTTGTGGGTGTTTGTTTCCGTGTGAGTGTTTAGGCCACACGTTACTGTTGGTTTGTGGGTGTTTGTTTCCATGTGAGTGTTTAGGCCACACGTTACTGTTGGTTTGTGGGTGTTTGTTTCCGTGTGTATGTTTGTTGCCACAGGGTACGGTTTCGGTTTAATTAGTTTCACATTTATTGTTTTGTAGTGTTCAGTTTATGTCTTTAAATAAATGTGCATTTTAAGGTGAGGCATGGGGAGGGTCTCTACGTGGGGTGTGCCAGCACAGATAGTCTACGGTGTTTTGACTATAAGCGCTTTGCGTGTCCACATAAAGGCCGTAGACAAGGTGAGGGTACAAGCGTCAGTGGGGGAAATTGAGGTCAACGTGCAGGTGGCCATGAGACGCAGGCAACAGAGGCTGGGTCTAGTCAGGTCATAGATGGTGGTGTAGATGAGGCTGGGTCTAGTCAGGTCATAGATGGTGGTGTAGATGAGGCTGGGTCTAGTCATGCTATAGATGGTGGTGTAGATGAGGCTGGGTCTAGTCATGCTATAGATGGGGGTGTAGATGAGGCTGGGTCTAGTCATGCTATAGATGGGGGTGTAGATGAGGCTGGGTCTAGTCATGCTATAGATGGGGGTGTAGATGAGGCTGGGTCTAGTCATGCTATAGATGGTGGTGTAGATGAGGCTGGGTCTAGTCAGGTCATAGATGGTGGTGTAGATGAGGCTGGGTCTAGTCATGCTATAGATGGTGGTGTAGATGAGGCTGGGTCTAGTCAGTTTATAGATGGTGGTGTAGATGAGGCTGGGTCTAGTCAGTTTATAGATGGTGGTGTAGATGAGGCTGGGTCTAGTCAGTTTATAGATGGTGGTGTAGATGAGGCTGGGTCTAGTCATGCTAGAGATGGGGGTGTAGATGAGGCTGGGTCTAGTCAGGTTATAGATGGTGGTGTAGATGAGGCTGGGTCTAGTCATGCTATAGATGGTGGTATAGATGAGGCTGGGTCTAGTCATGCTATAGATGGTGGTGTAGATGAGGCTGGGTCTAGTCAGTTTATAGATGGTGGTGTAGATGAGGCTGGGTCTAGTCATGCTAGAGATGGGGGTGTAGATGAGGCTGGGTCTAGTCATGTTATAGATGGTGGTGTAGATGAGGCTGGGTCTAGTCATGTTATAGATGAGGCTGGGTCTAGTCATGCTATAGATGGTGGTGTAGATGAGGCTGGGTCTAGTCATGTTATAGATGAGGCTGGGTCTAGTCATGCTATAGATGGTGGTATAGATGAGGCTGGGTCTAGTCATGCTATAGATGAGGGTGTAGATGAGGCTGGGTCTAGTCATGTTATAGATGGTGGTGTAGATGAGGCTGGGTCTAGTCATGCTATAGATGGGGGTGTAGATGAGGCTGGGTCTAGTCATGCTATAGATGGGGGTGTAGATGAGGCTGGGTCTAGTCATGCTATAGATGGGGGTGTAGATGAGGCTGGGTCTAGTCATGTTATAGATGGTGGTGTAGATGAGGCTGGGTCTAGTCATGCTATAGATGGGGGTGTAGATGAGGCTGGGTCTAGTCATGCTATAGATGGTGGTGTAGATGAGACTGGGTCTAGTCATGCTATAGATGGGGGTGTAGATGAGGCTGGGTCTAGTCATGCTATAGATGGTGGTGTAGATGAGACTGGGTCTAGTCATGCTATAGATGGGGGTGTAGATGAGGCTGGGTCTAGTCATGTTATGCTAGTGGATGAGGAGAGTATAGTGGGTAAGCGGCTACGGGGGTGGAGGAGGGTGTCATGCGGAAGAGGAAAAAGGGAGAGAAGAAAGGCGGTGGGAGGGGAGAGGTTGGGAGGGGAGAGGCTGGGAGGGGAGAGGCTGGTGTGGTCCAGGCCACTAAGGAACCTTTGTACGGTGCTGGGGTGGAGGCCCTGATTAGAGAGGAAGGGCAGGTGGTCAGGATGGGAGATGGAGACGAGGAGGAAGGTAAGTCTGAGGAAGAGGACGATGAGGTGTTTTTCTGTTCAGACTCCTCCTTAATGGGTCCTGAGCTGACAGCCAGTCGGGCAGAGGGGTCAAAGTGCACGGTGAGGGAATGTTCCTGAATGAGACTAAAGGGAAAAAGAAGGTTCATCTTGAAGCTTTTGCAATCCGGGAAAGTTCGTAAGACCAGTAGAACACACAATGAAAAATGAGGGGCATGGTGTCCTCTCATCCAGGAAATGTTTGAGGAAGTGGGTCACAACTGTGTGTAAGGGTCTACCTTCACACTCTGTTTAGAGTCATCGTTTTTTTCTGGCACTGGAGATTTTTGAGATTTGATATTGGTCTATTTCTTTGCTGGCTTTTCTCCCACTTCTTATGGAGACTCTTCAGGTAGGATTCGCTTCATATACATGGCTCCAGAGATGCGGGAAAGAGGAGTGTGTTGGGTGAATATGTAAAACCCCCAAAAGTACAGGTGTTGTTTCTGCAGGAGGTCCATAGTGATGTACTGAGTGAAGTCGATTGGGGGATCTGGTGGAAAGGGTCAAGTGTGCTGAGCCATGGAATAAATGTTCTCTCATCCTCAGAGGTTAGGAGAGTATTGGGGGAACTAGAGCGTTGTATTAGTGAGATAGAGGTAGAGATAGAGGTAGAGATAGAGGTAGAGATAGAGGTAGAGAGAGATAGAGGTAGAGATAGAGGTAGAGATAGAGGTAGAGATGGAGGTAGAGATGGAGGTAGAGATGGAGGTAGAGGTAGAGATAGAGGTAGAGATAGAGGTAGAGGTAGAGATAGAGGTAGAGATAGAGGTAGAGATAGAGGTAGAGATAGAGGTAGAGGTAGAGATAGAGATAGAGGTAGAGATAGAGATAGAGATAGAGATGGTGGGGCAATGCAATGTAGGTCTCCAGGATAATTTAGCTGAACTACATAGGGACCTGGGCAATTTCATCCAGGTTAAAGCAAAGGGAACACTTGTAAGAGCTAGGTTATCCATGCTCAAGGAGATGGATGCTCCTTATTCTTTGGTTTGGATATGGCTGTCGGATGGGCAGGTGACCTGTGGTGGGGGAGATGCGGGAGTGGACTGTGGAGTTTAATACTGAGTTTGTATAGGGCAGAATTGTGTGATCCTATGTGTGCTCAGGTTTTGTTTGCAGAACTCCCTAAACTCTCTCTGGCACATAGGGATAAAAATTGACATTCCTCTGTTGTCCCATGAACCGGCAGAGGCCATAACCCAGATATCTCCCAGTGGACTCGATGGATTCCCAGTGGAGTTTTTGAAAACATTCTGGTGAATAATTGGACTGGACTTCCTTTGCGTGTACCATGAGTGCGTTTGGTAGGAGAGTTACCAATGAGCTGACGTGGGGCGGTTCTGACTCTCCTTCCCAAGGAAGTGGACTTGTGTGAACTTAAGAACTGGAGGCCTGTGGTATTACTCTGTGCGGACTACAAGGTATTTGCCAAGGTCCTCTCTAACAGACTGAAGTCCCATCTGGACTCTATAGTATATAAGGACCAAACATATTGTGTACCGGGACACTCAATCAGACAACCTGTTCTTAATCAGGGACATGTTGGACTTGTTGAGAGTTTCTAATGTTTGTTTATTTAACCTTTATTTAACCAGGTAGGTTAGTTGAGAACAAGTTCCCATTACAACTGCGACCTGGCCAAGATAAAGCATAGCAGTGCGACATAAACAACACTGAGTTACACATGGGATAAACAAACGTACAGTCAATAACACAATAGAAAAAATAAAGTCTATACAGTGTGTGCAAATGGCGTGCGGTAAGGAAATAATTAGAACATAGTAGTGGAGTAATTACAATTTAGCAAATTAACACAAGTTATAGATGAACAGATTATGATGTGCAAGTAGAAATTCTGGTGTGCAAAAGGGCAGAAAAGTAAATAAAAACAATATGGGGATGAGGTAGATTGGGTGGGCTATTTACAGATGGACTATGTACAGCTGCAGCGATTGGTTAGCTGCTCAGATATCTGATGTTTAAAGTTAGTGAGGGAAATATAAGTCACCAGCTTCAGCTATATTTGCCATTCGTTCCAGTCATTGGCAGCAGAGAACTGGAAGGCGGCCAAAGGAGGTGTTGGCTTTGGGGATGACCAGTGAGATATACCTGCTGGAGCGCATGCTACGGGTGGGTGTTATCATGACCAGTGAGCTGAGATAAGGCGGAGCTTTACCTAGCATAGACTTATAGACTTATAGATACAGTATGTAGCAGGGCCAGCCAGACTAGAGCATACAGGTTGCAGTGGTGGGTGGTATAAGGGGCTTTGGTGACTAAACGGATTGCACTGTGATGGACTGCATCCAGTTTGCTGAGTAGACTATTGGAAGCTATTTTGTAAATGACATCGCCGAAGTTTAGGATCTGTAGGATAGTCAGTTTGACAAGGGAATGTTTGGCGGCATGAGTGAAGGAGGCTTTGTTGCGAATTTTTTGAAATGTTTACTTTCACAATGATAGCGACTCCGACTGGGAGCCCCCAGTGCCATGGTGCCCATCCCCCACTGAAGCTGGTTCATCCAGCCGGACCCCTGCTGTCTCCGGCTCCACACCTACCCCCGCCCGGCCATCTAGAGGTGTGAAGACACAGACAAAGAAGCGGAGGAAGGGAAGTGTGGAACCTGCTGGTAGAGAAGTAGAGGGGCAATGACACTCTGTGCTGGAGGAGGATGTGGAGCCACGTCCTCCAATATTCAGACCAAAAAGGCCACCAGGACCTCAGCTGGACATGACCTCTAAATACAGCCCCATGCAACTTTTTCAACTGTTTTTCACCCCGTCAGTTGTTGATTCCCTGGTGTATAATACAAACAAGTAAATAAAGAGGCATGGAAGCCCATTTCCATGTCAGACCTTTTCTGCTACAGTACCTTTCACTGGTGAAGTTAAAAACCCTCAAGGATTACAGGAAAACATCCCCACTCTATCAACTGCCTTTCCCCCCCACTGTCATGTCCTCTACAAGGTTTCTAAATATCTCACGGGCGCTTCAAATCAGTGACCCAAAAGTTGATGAGGACAATGACAGGACGAGAGGCACCGCAAGGTTTGACAGGCTCTGCAAAGTCAAATCTCTCTACCCCAGCATGGTTGAGGCCTGCAAGACCCATTTTCAGCTCACCCAGAACTTGTCCATAGATGTGAGGATGGTAGCAGCAAAGGCCAGAATTGGGCTAAAACAATACATGCGTCACAAACCAACAAAATGGGGTTACTAGCGGTTTGTTTTGGCTGATTCTGTGTGTGCATATACATGCAATTTGTTTGTTTGAGGGGAAAAGCAGTTTTGCGACGGATAAGGGACTCGGTTATGATCCCGCCATGGAGTTATTGGATTTTCAACTGCTGGGGAAGGACTACAAACTGTTCACAGACCTGGGGAAGGACTACAAACTGTTCACAGACCTGAGGAAGGGCTACAAACTGTTCACAGACCTGGGGAAGGACTACAAACTGTTCACAGACCTGAGGAAGGGCTACAAACTGTTCACAGACCTGAGGAAGGGCTACAAACTGTTCACAGACCTGAGGAAGGACTACAAACTGTTCACAGACCTGAGGAAGGGATACAAACTGTTCACAGACCTGAGGAAGGGCTACAAACTGTTCACAGACCTGAGGAAGGGCTACAAACTGTTCACAGACCTGAGGAAGGGCTTCCGGTTCCGGTTGGAGCGAGTGGTCGCATCTGCACGTCGCTCCAACGGGTAGTATAACTTTTTCATTATATTTCATTATATCACAATGGTTTGATTTGTCTTATCTTAGCAATTTCTTCTCAGCTAGCTACATAGCCGTCTTTGTATCAAAGATAATTGCGTAATTATCGTATTTCGCCGTCCTAACGTAGTCTTCACTAGCCAGCTAGCTAACGTCCACTGATCAGCTGCACTGAGAAACTATTACTATTTCACTCAACTGAACGACTTGATTAGTTTAGTGTTAGCTACCTACATAGCTGTCTTTGCTGTCTTCGTATCATCGTATCATCGTATCCAAGATAATTGTGTTGTTTAGGTTTAGAGTGTGTAGTCTTAGAGTGATTATCTTAATTTACCGAGGTTAGCTAGCCAGCTATTTGTCGTCCTTAACGTAGGTGACTCTGCTAGCTAGCCAACTCTGCTAGCTAGCCAACAGCTAGCCAACGCTAGCCAACGTCTTCTGTATAGAACTCAACTACCCGGTCGCATTCACAGGTTGTATCACTTTTTCACTTCATTTCATTACAGTACAACGGTTTGATTTGTTTGATCGTAGCTAGCTACTTAGCTAGCTACATAGCCGTCTTTGTATCAAAGATAATTGTGTAGTCTAGAGCGATTTTCTAGGTTCGCTAGCCATCTATTGTCGTTCTTTTAACGCAACGTAACGTAAACAACACTGCTAGCTAGCCTGCTAGCCCCGAATAGCAACACTGCAGAAACTATTACACTCAACGGAACGACTTGATTAGTGTAGTGTCAACAACGCACCCACTGCCAGCTGGCCTACTTCAGCAGTACTGTATCATTTTAATCATTTTAGTCAATAAGATTCTTGCTACGTAGCTTAACTTTCTGAACATTCGAGACGTGTAGTCCACTTGTCATTCCAATCTCCTTTGCATTAGCGTAGCCTCTTCTGTAGCCTGTCAACTATGTGTCTGTTTATCCCTGTTCTCTCCTCTCTGCACAGACCATACAAACGCTCCACACCGCGTGGCCGCGTCACCCTACTCTGGTGGTCCCAGCGCGCACGACCCACGTGGAGTTCCAGGTCTCCGGTAGCCTCTGGAACTGCCAATCTGCGGTCAACAAGGCAGAGTTCATCTCAGCCTATGCCTCCCTCCAGTCCCTCGACTTCTTGGCACTGACGGAAACATGGATCACCACAGACAACACTGCTACTCCTACTGCTCTCTCTTCGTCCGCCCACGTGTTCTCGCACACCCCGAGAGCGTCTGGTCAGCGGGGTGGTGGCACCGGGATCCTCATCTCTCCCAAGTGGTCATTCTCTCTTTCTCCCTTACCCATCTGTCTATCGCCTCCTTTGAATTCCATGCTGTCACAGTTACTAGCCCTTTCAAGCTTAACATCCTTATCATTTATCGCCCTCCAGGTTCCCTCGGAGAGTTCATCAATGAGCTTGATGCCTTGATAAGCTCCTTTCCTGAGGACGGCTCACCTCTCACAGTTCTGGGCGACTTTAACCTCCCCACGTCTACCTTTGACTCTTTCCTCTCTGCCTCCTTCTTTCCACTCCTCTCCTCTTTTGACCTCACCCTCTCACCTTCCCCCTACTCACAAGGCAGGCAATACGCCGACCTCATCTTTACTAGATGCTGTTCTTCCACTAACCTCACTGCAACT
>NC_060174.1:101906290-101923503 GCF_021184085.1 Oncorhynchus gorbuscha | reverse complement strand
TCTCCGACCACTGCCTTGTATCCTTTTCCCTCTCGCTCTCATCCAACACCTCCCACACTGCCCCTACTCGGATGGTATCGCGCCGTCCCAACCTTCGCTCTCTCTCCCCCGCTACTCTCTCCTCTTCCATCCTATCATCTCTTCCCTCCGCTCAAACCTTCTCCCACCTATCTCCTGATTCTGCCTCCTCAACCCTCCTCTCCTCCCTCTCTGCATCCCTTGACTCTCTATGTCCCCTATCCTCCAGGCCGGCTCGGTCCTCCCCTCCCGCTCCGTGGCTCGATGACTCATTGCGAGCTCACAGAACAGGGCTCCGGGCAGCCGAGCGGAAATGGAGGAAAACTCGCCTCCCTGCGGACTGACCCTATCCCCTTCTCTCTTCTCCAGACCATTTCCGGAGACCTTCTCCCTTACCTCACCTCGCTCATCAACTCATCCCTGACCGTTGGCTACGTCCCTTCCGTCTTCAAGAGAGCGAGAGTTGCACCCCTTCTGAAAAAAACCTACACTCGATCCCTCCGATGTCAACAATTACAGACCAGTATCCCTTCTTTCTTTTCTCTCCAAAACTCTTGAACGTGCCGTCCTTGGCCAGCTCTCCCGCTATCTCTCTCTGAATGACCTTCTTGATCCAAATCAGTCAGGTTTCAAGACTAGTCATTCAACTGAGACTGCTCTCCTCTGTATCACGGAGGCGCTCCGCACTGCTAAAGCTAACTCTCTCTCCTCTGCTCTCATCCTTCTAGATCTATCGGCTGCCTTCGATACTGTGAACCATCAGATCCTCCTCTCCACCCTCTCCGAGTTGGGCATCTCCGGCGCGGCCCACGCTTGGATTGCGTCCTACCTGACAGGTCGCTCCTACCAGGTGGCGTGGCGAGAATCTGTCTCCTCACCACGCGCTCTCACCACTGGTGTCCCCCAGGGCTCTGTTCTTGGCCCTCTCCTATTCTCGCTATACACCAAGTCACTTGGCTCTGTCATAACCTCACATGGTCTCTCTTATCATTGCTATGCAGACGACACACAATTAATCTTCTCCTTTCCCCTTCTGATGACCAGGTGGCGAATCGCATCTCTGCATGTCTGGCAGACATATCAGTGTGGATGACGGATCACCACCTCAAGCTGAACCTCGGCAAGACGGAGCTGCTCTTCCTCCCGGGGAAGGACTGCCCGTTCCATGATCTCGCCATCACGGTCGACAACTCCATTGTGTCCTCCTCCCAGAGCGCCAAGAACCTTGGCGTGATCCTGGACAACACCCTGTCGTTCTCAACTAACATCAAGGCGGTGGCCCGTTCCTGTAGGTTCATGCTCTACAACATCCGCAGAGTACGACCCTGCCTCACACAGGAAGCGGCGCAGATCCTAATCCAGGCACTTGTCATCTCCCGTCTGGATTACTGCAACTCGCTGTTGGCTGGGCTCCCTGCCTGTGCCATTAAACCCCTTCAACTCATCCAGAACGCCGCAGCCCGTCTGGTGTTCAAACTTCCCAAGTTCTCTCACGTCACCCCGCTCCTCCGTTCTCTCCACTGGCTTCCAGTTGAAGCTCGCATCCGCTACAAGACCATGGTGCTTGCCTACGGAGCTGTGAGGGGAACGGCACCTCAGTACCTCCAGGCTCTGATCAGGCCCTACACCCAAACAAGGGCACTGCGTTCATCCACCTCTGGCCTGCTCGCCTCCCTACCACTGAGGAAATACAGCTCCCGCTCAGCCCAGTCAAAACTGTTCGCTGCCCTGGCCCCCCAATGGTGGAACAAACTCCCTCACGACGCCAGGACAGCGGAGTCAATCACCACCTTCCGGAGACACCTGAAACCCCACCTCTTTAAGGAATACCTAGGATAGGTTAAGTAATCCCTCTCACCCCACCCCCCCTAAGTTTTAGATGCACTATTGTTAAGTGACTGTCCCACTGGATGTCATAAGGTGAATGCACCAATTTGTAAGTCGCTCTGGATAAGAGCGTCTGCTAAATGACTTAAATGTAATGTAAATGTACAAACTGTTCACAGACCTGAGGAAGGACTACAAACTGTTCACAGACCTGAGGAAGGACTACAAACTGTTCACAGACCTGGGGAAGGACTACAAACTGTTCACAGACCTGACGAAGGGCTACAAACTGTTCACAGACCTGGGGAAGGGCTACAAACTGTTCACAGACCTGGGGAAGGACTACAAACTGTTCACAGACCTGGGGAAGGGCTACGAACTGTTCACAGACCTGGGGAAGGACTACAAACTGTTCACAGACCTGAGGAAGGGCTACAAACTGTTCACAGACCTGAGGAAGGACTACAAACTGTTCACAGACCTGGGGAAGGGCTACAAACTGTTCACAGACCTGGGGAAGGACTACAAACTGTTCACAGACCTGGGGAAGGACTACAAACTGTTCACAGACCTGAGGAAGGGCTACGAACTGTTCACAGACCTGGGGAAGGACTACAAACTGTTCACAGACCTGAGGAAGGGCTACAAACTGTTCACAGACCTGAGGAAGGACTACAAACTGTTCACAGACCTGGGGAAGGGCTACAAACTGTTCACAGACCTGGGGAAGGACTACAAACTGTTCACAGACCTGCGGAAGGGCTACAAACTGTTCACAGACCTGAGGAAGGACTACAAACTGTTCACAGACCTGAGGAAGGGCTACAAACTGTTCACAGACCTGGGGAAGGACTACAAACTGTTCACAGACCTGAGGAAGGACTACAAACTGTTCACAGACCTGAGGAAGGGCTACAAACTGTTCACAGACCTGGGGAAGGGCTACAAACTGTTCACAGACCTGAGGAAGGGCTACAAACTGTTCACAGACCTGAGGAAGGGCTACAAACTGGACAACTTCTACACAAGCCCTACCCTGTTTACAGAGCTGGGGAAGGGCTACAAACTGTTCACAGACCTGAGGAAGGACTACAAACTGTTCACAGACCTGAGGAAGGGCTACAAACTGTTCACAGACCTGGGGAAGGGCTACAAACTGTTCACAGACCTGAGGAAGGGCTACAAAATGTTTGTGGACAACTTCTACACAAGCCTGTTCACAGACCTGAGGAAGGGCTACAAACATTTTGTGGACAACTTCTACACAAGCCCTACCCTGTTCACAGAGCTGAGGAAGGGCTACAAACTTTTTGTGGACAACTTCTACACAAGCCCTACCCTGTTCACAAAGCTGAGGAAGGGCTACAAACTGTTTGTGGACAACTTCTACACAAGCCTGTTCACAGACCTGAGGAAGCTGGATGTGTGGGCTTGTGGCACCATTTGGACCAACAGAATGGGCTTTCCGAAGACAAAGGTGAACGACATGCCTAAGCGGGGTACCATGCGATGGATCCGTGAAGATGGCCTGCTGTTTGTGAAGTGGATGGACAGCAGAGAGGTGGCGATGTGCTCCACTATCCACAAGTTCTTCAGTGACGATCACGTCGTCAGGCGTGTGAACGACGCTACTGGGGCATGGACCACCAAAAAATGTCCCCATTCCTGCAGCTATCAAGGACTACCACAAGGGCATGGGAGGTGTAGACTTATCAGACATACTGATGGGGTACTACAATGTCCTCCATAAGACAAATAAACGGTACAAGACATTGTTTTATCATTTCATTGACATTACTGTGGTGAATTCCTTCATCCTGCAGAAGGAAATGGTGAAGAGCTGTGGACAGACCCCCATCTCACAGCTAGCCTTCAGGGAGCTGCTCATCCGGGAGCTTGCTGGCTATAGCACTAAGTCCACTGCATCACCTTCTGCCCCCTCTACCTCTGCCCCCTCTACTCCTGCCACCAGGGGTGTTCATATGCCAAAGTTCATAACTGCAGGCATGAATGTGCCTCAGGGCCAAAAGGGCAAAGCATGGATGTGCCTCAGGGCCAAAAGGGCACAGCATGGATGTGCCTCAGGGCCAAAAGGGCACAGCATGGATGTGCCTCAGGGCCAAAAGGGCACAGCATGGATGTGCCTCAGGGCCAAAAGGGCACAGCATGGATGCGTCGTTGTTAGTTCTTTGTCACATGAAGTCCCACATCACGTGCACCACTTTTTCGGTTTGCCTCTGCTTTACAGCAGAAAGAGACTGCATGGGGACATGGCACCAGCAGCAAAATATTGTGTAGAGGACTGAGGGTCTTCCAAAGGGTCTACCCCTGTTTTTTTTGTATACGTATTTAAAAAATATATATTTTTATAAAAAGTTGTATGTTAGCCTTTTGATATGTTGTGTATATAGTTATATCATTTCAGCAATTTGGCCACTTGGGTACATTTGGGCAACTTGTGTGGGACACCTGGTTGACTTCATGCTAAATGTCATGTAGCTCACCCATTCCTGAGGTTATCAGTCTGAAGCTTTGCACACCTACAGTCTCCCTCTTGTGTTATCCATCAAAATTATCCCCAGCATCCTATCTGACTGTGTGGCTATTCTAGTACATGTGAAAGATAATACTACAACAATAAAAAACAGAAAACGTATGCACTTTATCTGTTCTTCTACCAGATCTACTGTGTTATATTCTCCTACATTCAATTAACATTTCCACAAACTTCAGAATGTTTCCATTCAAATGATACCAATAATATGCATATCCTTGCTTCTGGGCCTGAGCTACAGGCAGTTAGATTTGAGAAGGGATGCAGCCATAAGAAGTTAATGGGATGGTCTCTGTCACTTAGGGTAGAATTGGAGTTCTATAAAATGATAAACAGTGTGGAGCCGTTTCAGGAGATATGGTGTGTCGCGGGGGCCATCTGTACAGCTGGGGAAGATGGGTTGGATATACAGTTGTGATGTGGGGTAAAGGGCAAGGTGATTATGCAGCACATGTGAAGGGTGTGTACTAGAGGCAAAGTCAGGTGCAGGAGAGCAGAGTGTAGTTAACAGGCGCACTTTTTATTCCGGTCCAAACGAAAGCACATAAGTACATAAAACACAGGCGGGTAACAATACCCACAGCATGAAAACAATTTCACACAAAGACATGGAGGGGAACAGAGGACTAAATACATTGTGTGATTAGGGAATGAAAACCAGGTGTGTATGGAAACAAGACAAAACAAATGGAAATATGAAAAATGGAGCGGCGATATCACGGTTGTTGAAAAGGTTGGTCCAAGGCGCAGCGTGTGAGTTCCACAATATCCCACAACCCAGGTGGAAACCATATCCCACAACCCAGGTGGAAACCATATCCCACAACCCAGGTGGGAACCATATCCCACAACCCAGGTGGAAACCATATCCCACAACCCAGGTGGGAACCATATCCCACAACCCAGGTGGGAACCATATCCCACAACCCAGGTGGGAACCATATCCCACAACCCAGACCATATCCCAAAACCCAGACCATATCCCACAACCCAGACCATATCCCACAACCCAGACCATATCCCACAACCCAGACCATATCCCACAACCCAGACCATATCCCACAACCCAGACCATATCCCACAACCCAGGTGGGAACCATATCCCACAACCCAGGTGGGAACCATATCCCACAACCCAGGTGGGAACCATATCCCACAACCCAGGTGGGAACAATATCCCACAACCCAGGTGGGAACAATATCCCACAACCCAGGTGGGAACAATATCCCACAACCCAGACCATATCCCACAACCCAGGTGGGAACCATATCCCACAACCCAGGTGGGAACCATATCCCACAACCCAGGTGGGAACCATATCCCACAACCCAGGTGGGAACAATCATATCAAACAGTCATATCCCCATAACAAACAGAGACAGTCATATCCCCATAACAAACAGAGACAGTCATATCCCCAGGACAAACAGAGACAGTCATATCCCCAGGACAAACAGAGACAGTCATATCCCCAGGACAAACAGAGACAGTCATATCCCCAGGACAAACAGAGACAGTCATATCCCCAGGACAGACAGAGACAGTCATATCCCCATAACAAACAGAGACAGTCATATCCCCATAACAAACAGAGACAGTCATATCCCCAGGACAAACAGAGACAGTCATATCCCCATGACAAACAGAGACAGTCATATCCCCAGGACAAACAGAGACAGTCATATCCCCAGGACAAAAAGAGACAGTCATATCCCAGGACACACAGAGACAGTCATATCCCCAGGACAGACAGAGACAGCCATATCCCCAGGACAGACAAAGACAGTCATATCCCCAGGACAGACAAAGACAGTCATATCCCCATAAGAGAGACAGCCATATCCCCAGGACAAACAGAGACAGTCATATCCCCAGGACAGACAGAGACAGTCATATCCCCAGGACAGACAGAGACAGTCATATCCCCAGGACAGACAGAGACAGTCATATCCCCAGGACAGACAGAGACAGTCATATCCCCAGGACAGACAGAGAAAGCCATATCCCCAGGACAGACAGAGACAGTCATATCCCCAGGACAGACAGACAGACAGTCATATCCCCAGGACAGAGAGAGACACTGTGGGCAGGTCCAGCTCTTCTCCCTCCCACAGCCACCACCTCCATTCTAGAGGCACTACTCATACTGTCCTCACAAGTGGAGCATAATGGGAACGCATTTCTTGGCAGACACTGTGTATAGAAATAAATTTTCTCCCTCTCATCCCATTTCACTCCCAGGTCCCAGCAGACTCTTCTCCTACTGCCTGGAGTTGGTTCCAGGATGCTCACTCAAATCTCCGACCATGCTACTAACTAACAAGCGATTGCATTGTCCACAACAGAGATCTGTGGTTCTGCGAGGTTCAAAGCTGCAAACACAAAGGCAAAGAGACAAGTCTCTACAGGCCCATTTAGAAGAGACTGGCTGATTCATCAGTACGCTTAAGAGATGATCACTTTATACTGTAGAGGATTTCATCTAAACAGAATGTCGATGGCCAACAGAGAATCATTATCCCTTGTTGAGTGCAAACGGCTGAATCAATATTATAAAGTAGTTACTTTTATCCCAGGAATAAATGGTTCTACATAAAAACCTCAGATGGCGAAGCAAAGTGGTCTTTTCCATTTATCTGCAGGAACCAATGATTTATGTTTAATACTGTACATATCTTGTAATTCAGCAAGCTGAGAGTTTCTCATGTTCTGCTTTTCTGTTTGCCCAAGTTCTTTGCCGGAGGACGACAACGACCCTGAAATCGAAGGCCTTCTCCTGAGACAGATGACCTCCACACCACTGCTCATACATCTGACGTTTGCCTTCTCTGTTCTCTTTCCACTCTATATTTTTACAGACCAGCTACACTGACAATGTTAACTGGTACTTCTCCCTCTTTCTATCCAGCCTCTGCAGCGTTCTAAAGGGGAGTACTGGATTAACAGAGACAATCTAGAATCCACACTACTATGACAACTGTAACTATTGTCTTGGAGAGTGAGACCCACCAGAGAGCCAGAGAGACAATATGGGCCAATGAGAGGGCCAGAGAGGGCCAGAGTGGGTCAGATGTTCCAGTGAGTGTCAGGGAGTGTCAGAGAGAGTCCGTGAGGGCCAGTGAGAGCCTGATAGCCAGTCAGAGTCAGTTAGAAATTTACAGACTAAGAGGCTGATTTGGTTTTGAACCTGGCGACTCCAGGATTCTGTTTCCACATGCTCAGTTCTTTCCAGGTGCTCATGTCATGGTATTACCTCACACTGATAGGATATAAAATGGCCGGTTTTCATTCAGCCACTGGCTCCTAGCGTGGGATGATGGCTTGTTTGTTCACCACAAGACTCATCAATGGCCTCTTGTTTGGTGAGGGAAAATCTATTTCATGCATGGGCTGTTGTAACAGGCATCTTGGCATGGCATGTTCCCCAGCCCATCACTGTGTCCTACGTCCCATCCTCCCTCACTGTCTCCCTCCCAGCTAGGACACAAAAGACTGACGAAGGACATCCACACAACCCAAGCAAACAACAATGAGTCTTTTACAAAATATGTTTTTCCTTCCCAAATTCCTTCTCACTCCAACAGTGGGGTGGGTGGGGGGTGGGGGGGTTGAGGCTTGTTGTTTGGCTCGGTTAAATGGCTCACGTTCCCCAGCCCATCACTGGGGGGGTTGAGGCTTGTTGTTTGGCTCGGTTAAAAGGCTCACGTTCCCCAGCCCATCACTGGGGGGTTGAGGCTTGTTGTTTGGCTCGGTTAAAAGGCTCACGTTCACCATCACTGGGGGTTGAGGCTTGTTGTTTGGCTCGGTTAAAAGGCTCACGTTCCCCAGCCCATCACTGGGGGGTTGAGGCTTGTTCTTTGGCTCGGTTAAAAGGCTCACGTTCACCATCACTGGGGGGTTGAGGCTTGTCGTTTGGCTCGGTTAAAAGGCTTACGTTCCCCAGCCCATCACTGGGGGGTTGAGGCTTGTTGTTTGGCTCGGTTAAAAGGCTCACGTTCCCCAGCCCATCACTGGGGGGTTGAGGCTTGTTGTTCGGCTCGGTTAAAAGGCTCACGTTCACCATCACTGGGGGGTTGAGGCTTGTTGTTTGGCTCGGTTAAAAGGCTCACGTTCACCATCACTGGGGGGGTTGAGGCTTGTTGTTTGGCTCGGTTAAAAGGCTCACGTTCACCATCACTGGGAGGTTTGAGGCTTGTTGTTTGGCTCGGTTAAAAGGCTCACGTTCCCCAGCCCATCACTGGGGGGTTGAGGCTTGTTGTTTGGCTCGGTTAAAAGGCTCACGTTCACCATCACTGGGGGGTTGAGGCTTGTTGTTTGGCTCGGTTAAAAGGCTCACGTTCCCCAGCCCATCACTGGGGGGTTGAGGCTTGTTGTTTGGCTCGGTTAAAAGGCTCACGTTCCCCAGCCCATCACTGGGGGGTTGAGGCTTGTTGTTGGGCTCATGTTCACCATCACTGGGGGGTTGAGGCTTGTTGTTTGGCTCGGTTAAAAGGCTCACGTTCACCATCACTGGGGGGGTTGAGGCTTGTTGTTTGGCTCGGTTAAAAGGCTCACGTTCACCATCACTGGGGGGTTGAGGCTTGTTGTTTGGCTCGGTTAAAAGGCTCACGTTCCCCAGCCCATCACTGGGGGGTTGAGGCTTGTTGTTTGGCTCGGTTAAAAGGCTCACGTTCCCCAGCCCATCACTGGGGGGTTGAGGCTTGTTGTTTGGCTCGGTTAAAAGGCTCACGTTCACCATCACTGGGGGGTTGAGGCTTGTTGTTTGGCTCGGTTAAAAAGGCTCACGTTCCCCAGCCCATCACTGGGGGGTTGAGGCTTGTTGTTTGGCTCGGTTAAAAGGCTCACGTTCACCAACACTGGGGTGGTTGAGGCTTGTTGTTTGGCCATCACCATCACTGGGGGGTTGAGGCTTGTTGTTTGGCTCGGTTAAAAGGATCACGTTCCCCAGCCCATCACTGGGGCGTTGAGGCTTGTTGTTTGGCTCGGTTAAAAGGCTCACGTTCCCCAGCCCATCGCTGGGGGGTTGAGGCTTGTTGTTTGGCTCGGTTAAAAGGCTCACGTTCCCCAGCCCATCGCTGGGGGGTTGAGGCTTGTTGTTTGGCTCGGTTAAAAGGCTCACGTTACCCAGCCCATCTCTGGGGGGTTGAGGCTTGTTGGTTGGCTCGGTTAAAAGGCTCACGTTCACCAGCCCATCACTGGGGGGTTGAGGCTTGTTGTTTGGCTCGGTTAAAAGGCTCACGTTCCCCAGCCCATCACTGGGGGGTTGAGGCTTGTTGTTTGGCTCGGTTAAAAGGCTCACGTTCCCCAGCACCATCACTGGGGGGTTGAGGCTTGTTGTTTGGCTCGGTTAAAAGGCTCACGTTCCCCAGCACCATCACTGGGGGGTTGAGGCTTGTTGTTTGGCTCGGTTAAAAGGCTCACGTTCCCCAGCCCATCACTGGGGGGTTGAGGCTTGTTGTTTGGCTCGGTTAAAAGGCTCACGTTCCCCAGCCCATCGCTGGGGGGTTGAGGCTTGTTGTTTGGCTCGGTTAAAAGGCTCACGTTCACCAGCCCATCACTGGGGGGTTGAGGCTTGTTGTTTGGCTCGGTTAAAAGGCTCACGTTCCCCAGCCCAGTACTCCTGCTGCCACACTACTTTCTAAAACACTGCTGTGTGTAGGAAGAGCACACAGGAGGAGATTAGACATGTCATGAGGACTAATGGTGGCCAGTGTAAAAGGTGCATGGTGTGCTCTGCCTAAAGCCATGACAATACAGTGGGAGGAGAGGACATGTGTTCAGGAAGACAGTCAAACACTATCAGCTGATTGTGAACTCTCAGGTGGACTGTGTTTCTGAGCTAAGCGCCTGAGACCTGAGACAGGTTAGGAAAAAGACCTGCTGTCCACCAGCACTACTTAACCCTACACACCACCCACATCACCCACAACCACCAGCCCTACACACCACCCACATCACCCACAACCACCAGCCCAGCCCTACACACCACCCACATCACCCACAACCACCAGCCCAGCCCTACACACCACCCACATCACCCACAACCACCAGCACTACTTAACCCTACACCCCACCCACATCCCCCACAGCTGTAGGAGGAGGGGCTCTGAGGAGGGCAGGTCAGCCAGAAGCTGAGGTGTCTGTCTGTCCTGGTGGAGTTGGAGACGTCAGGCTGCAGCTCTCAGTCTGCAGCAACCAGCCAGTCTGCAGCCTCAGTCTGCAGCTCTCACCCTCTCAGTCACCCACAACCACCAGCTCTCAATAACCTCTCAGTCCCAGCTCTCATCCCCTCAGTCAGCTGTAGGAGGCTGGGCTCTCAGGCTGCAGCTCAGCTGCAGCTGAGGTGTCTGTCTGTCCTGGCTCTTGGATATGCAGCTCTCAGTCTGCAGCTCTCAGTCTGCAGCTCTCAATATGCAGCTCTCAATATGCAGCTCTCAGTCTGCAGCTCTCAGTCTGCAGCTCTCAGTCTGCAGCTCTCAGTCTGCAGCTCTCAGTATGCAGCTCTCAGTCTGCAGCCCTCAGTCTGCAGCCCTCAGTCTGCAGCTCTCAGTCTGCAGCTCTCAGTCTGCAGCTCTCAGTCTGCAGCTCTCAGTCTGCAGATCTCAGTCTGCAGCTCTCAGTCTGCACTCACTAGCCTCAGCAGGACACAAAGAAGGAAAGCGTGTGGGTGGACTGCTGCTGCTGCTGGTACTAATAGAGAAGACAGACAACATGAGGAAAATACTGTCGGTAGAGAATGAGAGATACAGAGGGCAGGGAATGAGAGAGAGAGATATACTGTGGCAGGGAATGAGAGAGAGAGATATACTGTGGCAGGGAATGAGAGAGAGAGATATACTGTGGCAGGGAATGAGAGAGAGAGCTACTGTGGGCATGGAATGAGAGAGCTACTGTGGGCATGGAATGAGAGAGAGAGCTACTGTGGGCATGGAATGAGAGAGAGCTACTGTGGGCATGGAATGAGAGAGAGCTACTGTGGGCATGGAATGAGAGAGAGCTACTGTGGGCATGGAATGAGAGAGAGATATACTATTTATTTTTGATTTTACCTTTATTTAACTAGGCAAGTCAGTTAAGAACAAATTCTTATTTTCAATGACGGCCTACGAACAATGGGTTAACTTCCTGTTCAGGGGCAGAACGACAGATTTGTACCTTGTCAGCTTGGGGGTTTGAACTTGCACCCTTCCAGTTACTAGTCCAATGCTCTAACCACTAGGCTACCCTGCCGCCCCAAAGAGAGAGAGATATATACTGTGGGCAGGGAATGAGAGAGATACTGTGGGCAGGGAATGAGAGAGAGAGATACTGTAGGCAGGGAATGAGAGAGATATACTGTGGGCAGGGAATGAGAGAGAGATACTGTGGGCAGGGATTTTTTAAAATATTTTTTTTATTTTTTTATTTCACCTTTATTTAACCAGGTAGGCTAGTTGAGAACAGGTTCTCATTTGCAACTGCGACCTGGCCAAGATAAAGCATAGCAGTGTGAACAGACAACACAGAGTTACACATGGAGTAAACAATTAACAAGTCAATAACACAGTAGAGAAAAAAGGGGAGTCTATATACAATGTGTGCAAAATAATAATAATAATAATATATGGGCATGAGGAGGTAGGCGAATAATTACAATATTGCAGATTAACACTGGAGTGATAAATGATCAGATGATCATGTACAGGTAGAGATATTGGTGTGCAAAAGAGCAGAAAAGTAAATAAATAAAAACTGTGGGGATGAGGTAGGTGAAAATGGGTGGGCTATTTACCAATAGATTATGTACAGCTGCAGCGATCGGTTAGCTGCTCAGATAGCTGATGTTTGAAGTTGGTGAGGGAGATAAAAGTCTCCAACTTCAGTGATTTTTGCAATTCGTTCCAGTCACAGGCAGCAGAGTACTGGAACGAAAGGCGGCCGAATGAGGTGTTGGCTTTAGGGATGATCAATGAGATACACCTGCTGGAGCGCGTGCTACGGATGGGTGTTGCCATCGTGACCAGTGAGCTGAGATAAGGCGGAGCTTTGCCTAGCATGGCCTTGTCGATGACCTGGAGCCAGTGGGTCTGGCGACGAATATGTAGTGAGGGCCAGCCGACTGGAGCGTGCAAGTCGCAGTGGTGGGTAGTATAAGGTGCTTTAGTGACAAAACGGATGGCACTGTGATAAACTGCATCCAGTTTGCTGAGAAGAGTGTTGGAAGCAATTTTGTAGATGACATCGCCGAAGTTGAGGATCGGTAGGATAGTCAGTTTTACTAGGGTAAGCTTGGCAGCGTGAGTGAAGGAGGCTTTGTTGCGGAATAGAAAGCCGACTCTTGATTTGATTTTCGATTGGAGATGTTTGATATGGGTCTGGAAGGAGAGTTTGCAGTCTAGCCAGACACCTAGGTACTTATAGGTGTCCACATATTCAAGGTCGGAACCATCCAGTGTGGTGATGCTAGTCGGGCAAGCGGGTGCAGGCAGCGATCGGTTGAAAAGCATGCATTTGGTTTTACTAGCGTTTAAGAGCAGTTGGAGGCCACGGAAGGAGTGTTGTATGGCATTGAAGCTCGATTGGAGGTTAGATAGCACAGTGTCCAATGACGGGCCGTACGTGTATAGAATGGTGTCGTCTGCGTAGAGGTGGATCAGGGAATCGCCCGCAGCAAGAGCAACATCATTGATATACACAGAGAAAAGAGTCGGCCCGAGAATTGAACCCTGTGGCACCCCCATAGAGACTGCCAGAGGACCGGACAACATGCCCTCCGATTTGACACACTGAACTCTGTCTGCAAAGTAATTGGTGAACCAGGCAAGGCAGTCATCCGAAAAACCGAGGCTACTGAGTCTGCCGATAAGAATATGGTGATTGACAGAGTCGAAAGCCTTGGCAAGGTCGATGAAGACGGCTGCACAGTACTGTCTTTTATCGATGGCGGTTATGATGTCGTTTAGTACCTTGAATGTGGCTGAGGTGCACCCGTGACCGGCTCGGAAACCAGATTGCATAGCGGAGAAGGTACGGTGGGATTCGAGATGGTCAGTGACCTGTTTGTTGACTTGGCTTTCGAAGACCTTAGATAGGCAGGGCAGAATGGATATAGGTCTGTAACAGTTTGGGTCCAGGGTGTCTCCCCCTTTGAAGAGGGGGATGACTGCGGCAGCTTTCCAATCCTTGGGGATCTCAGATGATATGAAAGAGAGGTTGAACAGGCTGGTAATAGGGGTTGCGACAATGGCGGCGGATAGTTTCAGAAATAGAGGTTGTCAAGCCCAGCTGATTTATACAGGTCCAGGTTTTGCAGCTCTTTCAGAACATCTGCTATCTGGAATGAGAGAGATACTGTGGGCAGGGAATGAGAGAGAGAGAGAGAGAGAGAGAGAGAGAGAGAGAGAGAGAGAGAGAGAGAGAGAGAGAGAGAGAGAGAGAGAGAGAGAGAGAGAGAGAGAGAGAGAGAGAGAGAGAGAGAGAGAGAGAGAGAGAGAGAGAGAGAGAGAGAGAGAGAGAGAGAGAGAGAGAGAGAGAGAGAGAGAGAGAGAGAGAGAGAGAGAGAGAGAGAGAGAGAGAGAGAGAGAGAGAGAGAGAGAGAGAGAGAGAGAGAGAGAGAGAGAGAGAGAGAGAGAGAGAGAGAGAGAGAGAGAGAGAGAGAGAGAGAGAGAGAGAGAGAGAGAGAGAGAGAGAGAGAGAGAGAGAGAGAGAGAGAGAGAGAGAGACTGTGAAGGGAATGAGAGAGAGACTGTGGGAAGGGAATGAGAGAGAGACTGTGGGAAGGGAATGAGAGAGATACTGTGGGCAGGGAATGAGAGAGATACTGTGGGCAGGGAATGAGAGAAAGAGACTGTGGGAAGGGAATGAGAGAGATACTGTGGGCAGGGAATGAGAGAGATACTGTGGGCAGGGAATGAGAGAGATACTGTGGGCAGGGAATGAGAGAGATACTGTGGGCAGGGAATGAGAGAGAGACTGTGGGCAGGGAATGAGAGAGAGACTGTGGGCAGGGAATGAGAGAGATACTGTGGGCAGGGAATGAGAGAGATACTGTGGGCAGGGAATGAGAGAGAGACTGTTGGCAGGGAATGAGAGAGAGACTGTGGGCAGGGAATGAGAGAGAGACTGTGGGCAGGGAATGAGAGAGACACTGTGGGCAGGGAATGAGAGAGATACTGTGGGCAGGGAATGAGAGAGAGACTGTGGGCAGGGAATGAGAGAGAGACTGTGGGCAGGGAATGAGAGAGAGACTGTGGGCAGGGAATGAGAGAGATACTGTGGGCAGGGAATGAGAGAGATACTGTGGGTAGGGAATGAGAGAGATACTGTGGGCAGGGAATGAGAGAGATACTGTGGGCAGGGAATGAGAGAGAGACTGTGGGCAGGGAATGAGAGAGATACTGTGGGCAGGGAATGAGAGAGAGACTGTGGGCAGGGAATGAGAGAGATACTGTGGGCAGGGAATGAGAGAGAGCGGGAACTTGAAAAGTCTGCAGCACCCGGCCTCCCCCTGCTAGAATCTGAAGTCAAATGTCTACTGTTTGCTGATGATCTGGTGCTTCTGTCACCAACGAAGGATGGCCTACAGCAGCACTTGCACTGATTCTGTCAGACCTGGGCCCTGACAGTAAATCTCAGTAAGACCAAAATAATGGTGTTCCAAAAAAGGTCCAATCGCCAGAACCACAAATACAAATTCCATCTAGACACTGTTGCCCTAGAGCACACAAAAAACTATACATACCTTGGCGTAAACATCAGCGCCACAGGTAACGTCCACAAAGCTGTGGACGATATGAGAGACAAGACAAGAAGGGCATTCTATGCCATCAAAAGGAACATAAAATTCAACATACCAATTAGGATCTGGCTAAAAATACTTGAATCAGTCATAGAGCCCATTGCCCTTTATGGTTGTGAGGTCTGGGGTCCGCTCACCAACCAAGACTTCACAAAATGGGACAAACACCAAATTGAGACTCTGCACGCAGAATTCTGCAAAAATATCCTCAGTGTACAACGTAAAACACCAAATAATACATGCAGAGCAGAATTAGGCCGATACCCACTAATTATCAAAATCCAGAAAAGAGCTGTTAAATTCTACAACCACCTAAAAGGAAGCGATTCCCAAGCCTTCCATAACAAAGCCATCACCTAAAGAGAGATGAACCTGGAGAAGAGTCCCCAAAGCAAGCTGGTCCTGGGGCTCTGTTCACAAACACAAACACACCCCACAGAGCCCCAGGACAGCAGCACAATTAGACCCAAGCAAATCATGAGAAAACAAAAAGATAATTACTTGACACATTGGAAAGAATGAACAAAAAAACAGAGCAAACTAGAATGCTATTTGGCCCTAAACAGAGAGTACACAGCGGCAGAATACCTGACCACTGTGACTGACCCAAAATTAAGGAAAGCTTTGACTATGTACAGACTTAGTGAGCATAGCCTTGCAATTGAGAAAGGCCAT
The DNA here is from genome assembly GCF_021184085.1 of Oncorhynchus gorbuscha. Taxonomy (NCBI): domain Eukaryota; kingdom Metazoa; phylum Chordata; class Actinopteri; order Salmoniformes; family Salmonidae; genus Oncorhynchus; species Oncorhynchus gorbuscha. Next base: position 101,907,651 of record NC_060174.1, on the reverse strand, counting down.
TCATTGTAGACAGACCTGGCTCTCAAGAGAAGACAGGCTATGTGCACACTGCCCACAAAATGAGGTGGAAACTGAGCTGCACTTCCTAACCTCCTGTCCAACATATGACCATATTAGAGATACATATTTCCCTCAGATTACACAGATCCACAAAGAATTCGAAAACAAATCCAATTTTGATAAACTCCCATATCTACTGGGTGGAATTCCACAGTGTGCCATCACAGCAGCAAGATTTGTGACCTGTTGCCACGAGAAAAGGGCAACCAGTGAAGAACAAACACCATTGTAAATACAACACATATTTATGCTTATTTATTTTCCCTTGCGTTCTTTAACCATTTGTACATTGTTACAACACTGTATATATATTGAATTGAGAGAGACTGTGGGCAGGGAATGAGAGACAGAGACTGTGGGCAGGGAATGAGAGAGAGACTGTGGGCAGGGAATGAGAGAGAGACTGTGGGCAGGGAATGAGAGAGATACTGTGGGCAGGGAATGAGAGAGATACTGTGGGCAGGGAATGAGAGAAAGAGACCGTGGGCAGGGAATGAGAGAGATACTGTGGGCAGGGAATGAGAGAGATACTGTGGGCAGGGAATGAGAGAGATACTGTGGGCAGGGAATGAGAGAGAGACTGTGGGCAGGGGATGAGAGAGAGACTGTGGGCAGGGAATGAGAGAGAGACTGTGGGCAGGGAATGAGAGAGAGACTGTGGGCAGGGAATGAGAGAGAGACTGTGGGCAGGGAATGAGAGAGAGACTGTGGGCAGGGAATGAGAGAGATACTGTGGGCAGGGAATGAGAGAGAGACTGTTGGCAGGGAATGAGAGAGAGACTGTTGGCAGGGAATGAGAGAGAGACTGTTGGCAGGGAATGAGAGAGAGACTGTGGGCAGGGAATGAGAGAGAGACTGTGGGCAGGGAATTAGAGAGAGACTATGGGCAGGGAATTAGAGAGAGACTGTGGGCAGGGAATTAGAGAGAGACTGTGGGCAGGGAATTAGAGAGAGACTGTGGGCAGGGAATTAGAGAGAGACTGTGGGCAGGGATTGAGAGAGAGACTGTGGGCAGGGATTGAGAGAGAGACTGTGGGCAGGGATTGAGAGAGAGACTGGGGGCAGGGAATGAGAGAGAGAGACTGTGGGCAGGGAATGAGAGAGAGAGAGAAACTGAACCGATGAAAGAAAGAGGAGAGAGAGGGACGAGAGATCTATAGAGACAGACAGTAAGAGAATGAAGGAGAAGGGAGATGAAGGGAGATTTATATATGTTGTAGCGAGAAAACGGCAACCACCTTGCTGTGCTCCAGAGCACGCAGGAAAGGGCTCCTATTGGCTGATACTGGCGGAGAGAGTAA
>NC_060174.1:101873790-101901290 GCF_021184085.1 Oncorhynchus gorbuscha | reverse complement strand
CCTGGGGAGACATTAACACAGCCTGGGGAGACATTAACACAGCCTGGGGAGACATTAACACAGCCTGGGAGACATTGACACAGCCTGGGGAGACAACAACACAGCATGGGGAGACATTAACACAGCATGGGGAGACATTAACACAGCCTGGGGAGACACCGACACAGCCTGGGAGACATTGACACAGCCTGGGAGACATTGACACAGCCTGGGGAGACATTGACACAGCCTGGGGAGACATTAACACAGCCTGGGGAGACATTAACACAGCCTGGGGAGACGACAACAACACAGCCTGGGGAGACAAAAACACAGCCTGGGAAGACATTAACACAGCCTGGGAAGACATTGACACAGCCTGGGGAGACATTGACACAGCCTGGGAGACATTGACACAGCCTGGGAGACATTGACACAGCCTGGGGAGACAATAACACAGCCTGGGGAGACAACACAGCCTGGGGAGACATTAACACAGCCTGGGGAGACAACAACACAGCCTGGGGAGACATTAACACAGCCTGGGGAGACATTAACACAGCCTGGGGAGACATTAACACAGCCTGTGAAGACATTAACACAGCATGCAATACTATCAAGCTTATCACAGGCTTGAGGTAGGGTGAAAGGAGCCACAAAGCAAATAGGAAATGGATCAATTTACTGATATACTATAGCATGTCAGGATTACATCTCCCTAAGCCTACAGCATGCCAGAGATGCAAATATGTGCAATGTGTGTATGTCAAATGTTCAGTCATGCCACACGGTTGACCACAACCTGGATATTCCCACAACTGTATCAGTGAGATTCTTATGCTGTGAGAAATTCATGCTGGCTGGACATATGAACGGTGGGTTTTGGTCCAGCCAGCATCACCTCTATTAGGAGGTCGTCCTCAACTCCAGCTTTACTTCTGAAACTAGCAGAAATACAGTAATTTGAAACAAAGTCTGCCTGCGCTTGTTTTATCTTTCTCTAACTAGACTCTGGTTGGATTACTGTTCACGAGGGCTTCCATTAACAGAGGGCTGAAAATGGACCTAAAATAGGATGAAAGTAGAAGACATATTGAGCTGTAGTGACCGGTGGCTGACCTACCTGCTGACTACCTTGATGTCTCAGTGAGACAGACGGACGGACAGACGGACCAGACAGGCAGACAGACAGGCAGACAAACAGACGGACAGACAGATGGACCAGACAGGCAGACAGATGGACCAGACAAACAGACGGACAGACAGATATTTACTGGAGATAATATATTGGCTTAGACTGGGCTTGACAGTCACACATTTCCCAGGGTTCTTGGAAAGCCACCCACTCTCAAGAGATCAAATGGGATTTTTGATCAAATTCATTACAAAGTGTATTTTCCAGTGTCAGCGCTTTGGAGGAGAAGGCAACTGTCAGGACCCGGTTACGAGCCCGGGTCTCCGGAGTGAGAAACAGTCACTTAACCAACCGAGCCACAAATAGTCGGCAGAACCCAGAAGATGAGGCAGACACAGCAGTACTTGAGACGGTGTATTTAATGAAGTAAAAAGTGAAGTTCTTCAGGAAAACATGTAACTCCACAACCTCAAAATGAATTCCACAAGAACAAAGGTAATCCTCCAAGACAAAAAAGGTAAATCCACAAGGTGGAAGGTAAAGCACAAAAAGCCTCAAAAGATACTCAAAAACAAACAAACAAGAACAAAAAACAGAATTCCACAAGAGAGTCCACCGGGATCAACAAGAGTTCTCAGAGTACTAGGGCTGGGTGCTAACATACAAACACAGAGCAAAGAACTAAGGAAAACAAAGGGTTTAAATACAATCAGGGGAAACGAGGCACAGGTGCAAATAATAATGGGGATCAAGGGAAAACAAAAGGTCAAAAGGCACAATGGGGGCATCTAGTGACCAAAAACCGGAACAACCCTGGCCAAATCCTGACAGCAACGCTAAGAGGGTATCTATCCTAGGACGATGTTAGGCCCAGGGTCTAAAGTTGTCCAGCTGAATGTATTCACAGCAGGGCGTGATATAGAACAGAACAGCCACGGCAGTCCCAGGAGAATCTGTGACATACTGTACCAAGAAGCAAAGAAAAGACCAAAGGGGTCTGAAGAGTGGGAAAATTAACTGATCAGCAGTCAACGGCCTGCTAAATAACGCTGTAGAACACTATGTTTCTGATCTCTTGTCGGATGGGTTATTTATTTGGTAATACTGCACTTGACGTAGGCAATAGGCATTCATAACACCTTCCACGAGTTATGTGAATAACCATTTGTCTGAGCCGGTGTGTTTGTGAGGTTTGTTTAGGTTTAAACAGTGAGGCGGTGTGGTGGAGCCCATGAGGGGAGGGGGAGAGGAGAGTGGGGAGAGGAGAGTGGGGAGAGGAGAGGAAAGGGGGGAGAAGAAAGGGGAGGAGAAGAAAGGGGAGGAGAGGAGAGGAGAGTGGGGAGAGGAGAGGGGAGTGGGGAGAGGGGAGAGAAGAGGAGAGGAGAGTGGGGAAAGGAGAGGGGGAGAGTAGGGAGAGGAGAGGGGGAGAGTGGGGAGAGGAAAGGGGAGAGGAGGAGAGTTTGGATGGGGAGGACATGTGTAATCTCCTCCCATGCTTCTTGATGACGAGGCGTGCGACACACGCACACAGAGGGGTGGGGAGGAGGCAGAGCAGGATTACAGTCTCTCATCCCCTGTGTGGAGCTGTCTAAAGGGGTGGAGAGGAGGCAGAGCAGGATTACAGTCTCTCATCCCCTGTGTGGAGCTGTCTAAAGGAGTGGGGAGGAGGCAGAGCAGGATTACAGTCTCTCATCCCCTGTGTGGAGCTGTCTAAAGGGGTGGGGAGGAGGCAGAGCAGGATTACAGTCTCTCATCCCCTGTGTGGAGCTGTTTAAAGGGGTGGGGAGGAGGCAGAGCAGGATTACAGTCTCTCATCCCCTGTGTGGAGCTGTTTAAAGGGGTGGGGAGGAGGCAGAGCAGGATTACAGTCTCTCATCCCCTGTGTGGAGCTGTTTAAAGGGGTGGGGAGGAGGCAGAGCAGGAATACAGTCTCTCATCCCCTGTGTGGAGCTGTCTAAAGGGGTGGGGAGGAGGCAGAGCAGGATTACAGTCTCTCATCCCCTGTGTGGAGCTGTCTAAATCCTTATTAGAGGAGAGGAGTCTTTAGATTTAGTCTCAAAGACCCTCCCTCAATGGATATTACTGGAACAATGTCACTCTTAATATACGAGGAGATAAACTGGTTAATCTCTCAGAAGGATGATGTGTTGTGTACAGCAGGCCTAAATGTCAGGATAAAAACAAACAGAAATATGTCCTGATGCCATAAACTTTAATCCAATATGCTGTATTTTCTGTGAGTTATTGATATCTCTGTTATAGCTCTAATCCCCTACAACAGGATCTACAGTAACCCTACAGCATCACAGTTACCATCTGATACTACTGGGCCCTGCTACAGCATCACAGTTATGCTCAGTCTACTGGGCCCTGCTACAGCATCACAGTTACCCTCAGGCTACTGGGCCCTGCTACAGCATCACAGTTATGCTCAGTCTACTGGGCCCTGCTACAGCATCACAGTTACCCTCAGGCTACTGGGCCCTGCTACAGCATCACAGTTACCATCTGATACTACTGGGCCCTGCTACAGTAGAACCACACTAGTGAGCGCCACTGGCCTCACAGGGAAATCAGCTCTGATAGCTCTAAAATGTGCTGCTAATTGTCCTGGCATGGGTGTGAGTGTGTTCTGCCTGGGAGATTAGTGTCTGAGAAGATGACCCTAGATTGAAGCTGACAGCCAAAGGCTTTGTCTGTAACTACTACAGTAATACCCCTCCCTCACTTAGACAAAACATATCCCAGTCCATGTGATCGAAGCAATCTTGAAGTGTGGAATCCGATTGGTCGGACCAGCGTTGAACAGACCTGAGCGCGGGTGCTTCCTGTTTTAGTTACTCTCTATAGGCTGGGAGCAACAAAATGAAGCCGTGGTCAGCTTTTCCAAAGGGAGGGTGGGGGAGGGCCTTATATGCGTCGCGAAGTTAGAACAACAGTGGTCTAGGTTTTGCCAGCCCTGGTAGCACAATCGATATGATGATAGAATTTGGGAAGCCTTGTTTGCAGATTAGCCTTTTTTAAATCCCCAGCTACAATAAATGCATCCTCAGGATATGTGGTTTCCAGTTTACGAGTCCCAATAAAGTTCTTTCACTGCCGTCGATGTGTCTGCTTGGGGGGGAATATACACAACTGTGATTATGATCGAAGAGAATTCTCTTGGTAGATAAAGAGGTCGGCATTTGATTGTGAGGAATTCTAAGTCAGGTGAACAAAAGGATTTGAGTTCCTGTATGTTGTTATCATCACACCACATCTCGTTAATCATAAGGCATACAGCCCCGCCCCTCTTCTTACCAGAGAGATGCTTGTTTCTGTTGACGCGATGCGTGAAGAAACCAGGTGGCTGCACCGACTCCGATAGCGTCTCTCGAGTGAGCCATGATTCCGTGAAACAAAGAACGTTACAGTCTCTGATGTCTCTCTGGAATGCTACCCTTACTCGGATTTCATCAACCTTGTTGTCAAGGGACTGGACATTAGCGAGTAGTATGCTCGGGAGCGTTGCACGATGTGCCTGTCTACGGAGCCTGACCAGAAGACCGCTGGGGTCTGCCCCTTCTACGGCGCCGTTGTTTTGGGTTGATGGCTGGGATCCGATCCATTGTCCTGGGTGGTAGGCCAACCAGAGGATCCGCTTCGGGAAAGTCATATTCCTGGTCGTAATAATGTTGGTGAGTTGATGTTGCTCTTATATCCAGTAGTTCCTCCCGGCTGTATGTAATAAAACCTAAGATAAAACCTAAAAAAAAAAAAATACTGCATAGTATCCTAGGAACGCGACGCGAGGCGGCCATCTCTGTCGGAAGTTCTACTTCCGGCGCTACTATAACACCTGATCAAATCTGTAGTCACAGGCTTCTGCCTCCCAGTGACGCCAGTCCACGTCACCCTGTAACCAGCGGAGAAGAGAGGAGAGGGAGTCAAACCCAGCTGTTTATCCATCAGAGAACAAAGCCCTGACTGGCATCACTGACACACGCAATCTCACCACGACATCTGGGAAGGAAGAGATGCATGAGACAGACATACAGTTAACTTCACCAGCCACAGCTCCACTCACTGAGTGACCCCTTACCCTCCAGTCATCTGTCTCTCTGATGGCACTGTTTATTCCACCAAGGAACGACACCCAAGCTCTCTCTCTGTGTGTGTGTGTGTGTGTGTGTGTGTGTGTGTGTGTGTGTGTGTGTGTGTGTGTGTGTGTGTGTGTGTGTGTGTGTGTGTGTGTGTGTGTGTGTGTGTGTGTGTGTGTGTGTGTGTGTGTGTGTGTGTGTGTGTGTGTGTGTGTGTGTGTGTGTGTGTGTGTGTAGGGTTATAATCATTCTGTGACAGGAGCCACACACCTGCTTATAACGTGCTGCTGGAATACAATATACAGCTTTACTCCAATAACTTCCCACAATCCACTAGGAAAACAACACACTGTGTTTTGCTGATGAATATTTTAACATTGGGATGGAAATGCTTTGGTCTCTATGACAATGACTAATACTCTCACAAACTCTGTTGTGAGATGTTCTTCCCCTCCATCAGCTGAAGACAACAGCTTCTCCTCTGTCCTCTCTGACTGTTAACTCAACATAACAGCTTCTCCTCTGTTCTCTCTGACTGTTAACAGCTTCTCCTCTGTCCTCTCTGACTGTTAACAGCTTGTCCTCTGTCCTCTCTGACTGTTAACAGCTTCTCCTCTGTCCTCTCTGACTGTTAACAGCTTCTCCTCTGTCCTCTCTGACTGTTAACAGCTTCTCCTCTGTCCTCTCTGACTGTTAACAGCTTCTCCTCTGTCCTCTCTGACTGTTAACAGCTTCTCCTCTGTCCTCTCTGACTGTTAACTCAACATAACAGCTTCTCCTCTGTCCTCTCTGACTGTTAACAGCTTCTCCTCTGTCCTCTCTGACTGTTAACAGCTTCTCCTCTGTCCTCTCTGACTGTTAACAGCTTCTCCTCTGTCCTCTCTGACTGTTAACTCAACATAACAGCTGAGGACTTCATTGACATGGCAATGGTCCTTATGATTATTTCAATCAACTGAATCAATCAATGAATCAATTCAATCAATCAAATCATAAAAACACTAATCAGTAATTCCTTACATTGTCAAATAAAAGCTGTCTGACCTTGAGATGGCACTGGATGTCATAAGGTGAATGCACCAATTTGTAAGTCGCTCTGGATAAGAGCGTCTGCTAAATGACTTAAATGTAAATGTAAAAGTGATGAGTACAGTAGATGTCAGGATTAGACAGAGCTGTGAGGTCTGACTATGTTGACAAGCCCTGAGCGGAGACGAGAGGAGGGGGTAGAGGAGGGGGGAGACGATGACAGAGGAGAGCAGAGCAGCGCCTGGCGTCCTTGTCACCTCACCATGATGGTGTAATCAGCAGGGACTCAGACATGTCAAGGGTGGCCCACCGCCAAGATTTATGGGTATTTTTTATGTCAGTGACAGGTGAGGCGTCAGACGACAACGGTCAGACTGGATCTGGCAGCTCAGTGATTGTCTCCATCATGCCATCTCAAGGTCAGACAGCTCAGTGATTGTCTCCATCATGCCATCTCAAGGTCAGACAGCTCAGTGATTGTCTCCATCATGCCATCTCAAGGTCAGACAGCTCAGTGATTGTCTCCATCATGCCATCTCAAGGTCAGACAGCTCAGTGATTGTCTTCATCATGCCATCTCAAGGTCAGACAGCTCAGTGATTGTCTCCATCATGCCATCTCAAGGTCAGACAGCTCAGTGATTGTCTTCATCATGCCATCTCAAGGTCAGACAGCTCAGTGATTGTCTCCATCATGCCATCTCAAGGTCAGACAGCTCAGTGATTGTCTTCATCATGCTATCTCAAGGTCAGACAGCTCAGTGATTGTCTCCATCATGCCATCTCAAGGTCAGACAGCTCAGTGATTGTCTCCATCATGCCATCTCACGGTCAGACAGGAGAGAATAGTGAACACTGCCACATTGCCACATGTCAGAGCTAAGCCTGGGCTGCTGCTGCAAACACACGGGGACATACTGTAAACCAGTGGATCCCAACCAGGAGTACTAGGACCCCTGGGGGTACGTGGTCTATCCACACGAGATACTTGAGAAGACTCATGAGACCATAGGATACTGGTAAAATGCACAAGATGGGGTACTTCAGGGGTACACTGGACAGAGCAGCATTCAGTTGGTGGTACAGTAATCGAAAAAGGTGGGAAGCCCCTGCTGTAAAGTATAGTTGGTGGCAGCTCAGTTGCTGCTAGTTTTAGTGTTACAAAGCACTTCATGTTAAGTTAGAAGAAAGACTGACTGAGAACAGTAGGAAGCTAAATCATATCAGCTATTACATTAATCAGCTATGACTGGTTCTGGACTGGTTCTTAGTCATTATAAATGGGCTTATCTCTTATTGTATTCTTGTTCCTGACAACAGTATCGCTGTAGTAAACCATTTGACAGGTCACAGCTCTTCTACTTCAGTGTTTTAGATTAAATAATTATATTATAATGTGCACACGTGTACACACACACACACACACACACACACACACACACACACACACACACACACACACACACACACACACACACACACACACACACACACACACACACACACTCCAGGTGGCTCGCAGCTTACTTTGTGCCACTGTCCCTCTCATGCCATCTGGTTATAGAGGCCTCGCCAGCATCAGGGGTGCCCCTCGGGAACTGGCAGCAGCACCAACCAAGCTTCTGTCTCCTCTTTGGATGCTGCTGATGTCATCACGTTGCTAGGAAGACTGTGCAACTCAAGATAGTTGCCTGCCTCAGTAGGGAGGAGGAAAACATTGGCAGGCTAAAGCAGCTAAACTATGTCATAATCTGGAACTTTTGGAAGGATGACCCAGACTGGTCTGAGACTTTGTTGGGTTCTGTTACCACCCACTACCCTCTTTTGGGTTCTGTTCCAGTCCACTTCCTCTGTTGGGTTCTGTTCCAGTCCACTTCCACTGTTGGGTTCTGTTCCAGCGCACTTCTTTTGTTGGGTTCTGTTTCAGTCCACTTCCACTGTTGGGTTCTGTTCCAGTCCACTTCCACTGTTGGGTCCTGTTCCCGTGCACTTCCTCTGTTGGGTTCTGTTCCAGCCCACTTCCACTGTTGGGTTCTGTTCCAGTCTACTTCCTCTGTTGGGTTCTGTTCCAGTCTACTTCCTCTGTTGGGTTCTGTTCCAGTCTACTTCCTCTGTTGGGTTCTGTTCCAGTCTACTTCCTCTGTTGGGTTCTGTTCCAGCCCACTTCCACTGTTGGGTTCTGTTCCAGTCTACTTCCACTGTTGGGTTCTTTACCAGTCTACTTCCTCTGTTGGGTTCTGTTCCAGTCTACTTCCTCTGTTGGGTTCTGTTCCAGCCCACTTCCACTGTTGGGTTCTGTTCCAGTCTACTTCCACTGTTGGGTTCTGTTCCAGTCTACTTCCTCTGTTGGGTTCTGTTCCAGTCTACTTCCTCTGTTGGGTTCTGTTCCAGTCTACTTCCTCTGTTGGGTTCTGTTCCAGCCCACCTCCACTGTTTGGTTCTGTTCCAGTCCACTTCCTCTGTTGGGTTCTGTTCCAGCCCACTTCCTCTGTTGGGTTCTGTTCCAGCCCACTTCCTCTGTTGGGTTCTGTTCCAGCCCACTTCCTCTGTTGGGTTCTGTTCCAGCCCACTTCCTCTGTTGGGTTCTGTTCCAGTCCACTTCCTCTGTTGGGTTCTGTTCCAGTCCACTTCCTCTGTTGGGTTCTGTTCCAGCCCACTTCCTCTGTTGGGTTCTGTTCCAGTCCACTTCCTCTGTTGGGTTCTGTTCCAGCCCACTTCCTCTGTTGGGTTCTGTTCCAGTCCACTTCGTCTGTTGGGTTCTGTTTCAGCCCACTTCCTCTGTTGGGTTCTGTTCCAGCCCACTTCTTCTGTTAGGTTCTGTTCCAGCCCACTTCTTCTGTTGGGTTCTGTTCCAGCCCACTTCTTCTGTTGGGTTCTGTTCCAGCCCACTTCTTCTGTTAGGTTCTGTTCCAGTCTACTTCCTCTGTTGGGTTCTGTTCCAGCCCACTTCCTCTATTGGGTTTCGTTCCAGCCCATTTCCTGTGTTGGGTTCTGTTCCAGCCCACTTCCTCTGGGATATACGGCCATGCATCTACCGTACTGGGACATAGGTATAAGCCTAGTGTACCTATCCAGACAGTACTGGGACATAGCTATTAGCCTAGTGTATCTATCCAGACAGTACTGGGACACACACAGTATATCAGTCCAGACAGTACTGGGACATAGCTATTAGCCTAGTGTATCTATCCAGACAATACTGAGATATAGCTAGAAGCCTAGTGTATCTATCCAGACAGTACTGGGACATAGCTAGAAGCCCAGTGTATCTATCCAGACAATACTGAGACATAGCTAGAAGCCTAGTGTATCTATCCAGACAGTACTGGGACATAGCTAGAAGCCTAGTGTATCTATCCAGACAGTACTGAGACATAGCTAGAAGCCTAGTGTACCTATCCAGACAGTACTGGGACATAGCTATTAGCCTAGTGTATCTATCCAGACAATACTGAGACATAGCTAGAAGCCTAGTGTATCTATCCAGACAGTACTGGGATATAGCTAGAAGCCTAGTGTATCTATCCAGACAGTACTGAGACATAGCTAGAAGCCTAGTGTATCTATCCAGACAGTACTGAGACATAGCTAGAAGCCTAGTGTATCTATCCAGACAGTACTGGGACACAGTGTACCTATCCAGACAGTACTGGGACATAGCTATTAGCCTAGTGTATCTATCCAGACAATACTGAGACATAGCTAGAAGCCTAGTGTATCTATCCAGACAGTACTGGGATATAGCTAGAAGCCTAGTGTATCTATCCAGACAGTACTGAGACATAGCTAGAAGCCTAGTGTATCTATCCAGACAGTACTGAGACATAGCTAGAAGCCTAGTGTATCTATCCAGACAGTACTGGGACACACACAGTGTATCTACCCAGACAGTACTGAGACATAGCTATTAGCCTAGTGTATCTATCCAGACAGTACTGGGACACACACAGTGTATCTACCCAGACAGTAGTGAGACATAGCTAGAAGCCCAGTGTATCTATCCAGACAGTACTGGGACATAGCTATTAGCCTAGTGTATCTATCCAGACAGTACTGGGACACAGCTATTAGCCTAGTGTATCTATCCAGACAGTACTGGGACACAGCTATTAGCCTAGTGTATCTATCCAGACAGTACTGGGACACACACAGTGTATCTATCCAGACAGTACTGGGACACACACAGTGTATCTATCCAGACAGTACTGGGACACACACAGTGTATCTATCCAGACAGTACTGGGACACACACAGTGTATCTATCCAGACAGTACTGGGACACACACAGTGTATCTATCCAGACAGTACTGGGACACACACAGTGTATCTATCCAGACAGTACTGGGATATAGCTAGAAGCCCAGTGTATCTATCCAGACAGTACTGGGATATAGCTAGAAGCCTAGTGTATCTATCCAGACAGTACTGGGATATAGCTAGAAGCCCAGTGTAGCTATCCAGACAGTACTGGGATATAGCTATAAGCCCAGTGTATCTATCCAGACAGTACTGGGATATAGCTAGAAGCCTAGTGTATCTATCCAGACAGTACTGGGACACACACAGTGTATCTATCCAGACAGTACTGGGATATAGCTAGAAGCACAGTGTATCTATCCAGACAGTACTGGGACACACACAGTGCATCTATCCAGACAGTACTGGGATATAGCTAGAAGCACAGTGTATCTATCCAGACAGTACTGGGATATAGCTAGAAGCCCAGTGTATCTATCCAGACAGTACTGGGATATAGCTAGAAGCCCAGTGTATCTATCCAGACAGTACTGGGATATAGCTAGAAGCCCAGTGTATCTATCCAGACAGTACTGGGATATAGCTAGAAGCCCAGTGTATCTATCCAGAGCCATGATACCAGGTTGAGTTTAGAACCTAGAATGATGAGTGATAATGACTGTCCTGCTTCAACAGCATACATATGAAAAATACACTACTGCTGTTGGTCAAGCAGCAGTTGACCAATGAGGATACAGTATGTGATGGCCTTTGACTATCTATCCCATCAAAACAAAGGCCTCTGTTCATTCCATTCAACATGCCATTTTGTCCGTGCCACTCAGTAAGGACAAGAGACAGCGGATTCCATCCATCCGTCCGTCCGTAGGACTGAGATCCCTGAACAATCTGGGATCCCCTCAAAAAGAGTCTGAAGTGGGGAGAGAGGGGGCAGCCACTCCAACACCCCAACACACACACGTACACCAACACACCCCAACATACACGTAGACCAACACACACATACACAGGCAGGCCAACGGGCTGACAGGGAATCAGTTAGTGGGTCCTGTATGGCTCAGTTGGTAGAGCATAATAATATATGCCATTTAGCAGACGCTTTTATCCAAAGCAACTTACAGTCATGTGTGCATACATTCTACGTATGGGTGGTCCCGGGAATCGAACCCACTACCCTGGCGTTGCAAGCGCCATGCTCTACCAACTGAGCTACAGAAGGACTGTATGGCTCAGTTGGTAGAGCATGGCACTTGCAATGCCAGGGTTGTGGGTTCGAATCCCACAAGGGGGCCAAATGACAACACTTACTAATGTAAGTTACTCTGGATAAGAGTGTCTTCTAAATGACCAAAAAAGTACAAAATCTAGAAGGGCAGGAACGCTCTTCCAAAGACCTACTCTGGGGATCAGAGGGACAATAGTCTATTTGTGGATGGTGTTATCAGGGGGATGGGCATTGTTATAGTCAACTGTTTCTGACCTTGTGGTCCATATGGCCAATAGCCAGGCCTAAGGGACAACAGGATAAACACAGCGGTGACAATAGATTAGAGCTGACCACATGCTGTGTTCACTACCTGCTGCTCACACAGAGAGAGAGAGAGTCAACTGAGTGATGGTTTGAGATAATGGAATTAATATAATAGGATTTTTCATGATTAAGTATAGCAGCACTTGATTACAAAGCAATAATATAGTAGCAAATGTATATACAAACACAGAATGCAGCTATAAAATTCCATTTTTTTTTTACTGCCCGTATCTCACAGAGACAATTCTGCAATCTGCATCACGCCAATTTCCGATCGCTGAACCTCAACATTTTATGGCATTTAGACTAGAAACCCCCGACTAACTCTGTGCACCAGGGACACCCAGACTTAGAGGGGGATCCGTTTAGCCATTCCAGATAGCTACTGCTGCAGGTGATTTTGTACATCCCTGCTGAGGCCTGACCAACAGTGACAGCCCTGGTGGTTAATGCTGACACGGGGCTTTCTAAAAGTAGGGGGCACAGTGAACGTCATGCTATCTGTGTGTCAACCTCATGCTATCTGTGTGTCATGCTATCTGTGTGTCAACGTCATGCTATCTGTGTGTCATGCTATCTGTGTGTGAACCTCATGCTATCTGTGTGTGAACGTCATGCTATCTGTGTGTGAACCTCATGCTATCTGTGTGTGAACCTCATGCTATCTGTGTGTGAACGTCATGCTATCTGTGTGTGAACGTCATGCTATCTGTGTGTCATGCTATCTGTGTGTCATGCTATCTGTGTGTCATGCTATCTGTGTGTGAACGTCATGCTATCTGTGTGTCATGCTATCTGTGTGTGAACGTCATGCTATCTGTGTGTCATGCTATCTGTGTGTCATGCTATCTGTGTGTGAACGTCATGCTATCTGTGTGTGAACGTCATGCTATCTGTGTGTGAACGTCATGCTATCTGTGTGTGAACGTCATGCTATCTGTGTGTGAACGTCATGCTATCTGTGTGTGAACGTCATGCTATCTGTGTGTGAACGTCATGCTATCTGTGTGTCATGCTATCTGTGTGTCATGCTATCTGTGTGTGAACCTCATGCTATCTGTGTGTGAACGTCATGCTATCTGTGCGTCATGCTATCTGTGCTTCATGCTATCTGTGTGTGAGTGTCTTGCTATCTGTGTGTGAACCTCATGCTATCTGTGTGTGAACGTCATGCTATCTGTGTGTGAACGTCATGCTATCTGTGTGTGAACGTCATGCTATCTGTGTGTCAACGTCATGCTATCTGTGTGTGAACGTCATGCTATCTGTGTGTCAACGTCATGCTATCTGTGTGTCATGCTATCTGTGTGTCATGCTATCTGTGTGTGAACCTCATGCTATCTGTGTGTGAACGTCATGCTATCTGTGTGTGAACGTCATGCTATCTGTGTGTGAACGTCATGCTATCTGTGTGTGAACGTCATGCTATCTGTGTGTGAACGTCATGCTATCTGTGTGTGAACGTCATGCTATCTGTGTGTCATGCTATCTGTGTGTGAACCTCATGCTATCTGTGTGTGAACGTCATGCTATCTGTGCGTCATGCTATCTGTGCTTCATGCTATCTGTGTGTGAGTGTCTTGCTATCTGTGTGTGAACCTCATGCTATCTGTGTGTGAACGTCATGCTATCTGTGTGTGAACGTCATGCTATCTGTGTGTGAACGTCATGCTATCTGTGTGTGAACGTCATGCTATCTGTGCGTCATGCTATCTGTGCTTCATGCTATCTGTGTGTGAGTGTCTTGCTATCTGTGTGTGAACCTCATGCTATCTGTGTGTGAACGTCATGCTATCTGTGTGTGAACGTCATGCTATCTGTGTGTGAACGCTATGCTATCTGTGTGTCAACGTCATGCTATCTGTGTGTCAACGTCATGCTATCTGTGTGTCAACGTCATGCTATCTGTGTGTCAACGTCATGTTATCTGTGTGTCAACGTCATGCTATCTGTGTGTCAACGTCATGCTATCTGTGTGTCAACGTCATGCTATCTGTGTGTCAACGTCATGCTATCTGGGTGTGTGTCCGTGTCTCTGTTTATGTCCTTGTGAGTGTCTCTGTGTATGTGAGTGTGTGCTCCCATGTGTGCGTGTGTGCATGCGTGTGTGTGTGTGTGTGTGTAGGGTTATGAGGGATAAGGTAGGGAGAGAGAAGTGTAGTGGAAGAACAGTTGACCCCAGTAGGGCTTCTGTTGTAGTGGACTGCAAAAGGTAGAGTATATTTCGCTCTATTTCCAGAACCTATAACGAATTACATGCCTGTCACTTAACACCATCTGCGGACCAATACCTTTCACATAGTCCGCTAAGCTGCTGTTGGCTAGAGAGATGTGACAATTTATCTATCATACTCCCTGCCCACTTGGTCTGCCATTTACCATGACAACATGCCATACACGTTTTGCAGAGAGAGAGAGAGAAAAATCTAATCAAATCGTATTTGTCACAAGCCCCGAATTCAACAGGTATAGACTTTACTGTGACATGCTTACTTACCAACCCTTCCCAACTATGTAGAGTTTTCAAATAAAAATACAATAGTAAAACAAGAGGAATAAAATTAAATACACAAGAATGGAGATACACAGGAAGTACCAGTACCAGATCAATGTGGAGCTATATACAGGAAGTACCAGATCAATGTGGAGCTATATACAGGGAGTACCAGATCAATGTGGAGCTATATACAGGAAGAACCAGTACCAGATCAATGTGGAGCTATATACAGGAGTACCAGATCAATGTTGAACTATATACAGGAAGTACCAGATCAATGTGGAGCTATATACAGGAGTACCAGATCAATGTGGAGCTATATACAGGAAATACCAGATCAATGTGGAGCTATATACAGGGAGTACCAGATCAATGTAGAGCTATATACAGGGAGTACCAGATCAATGTGGGGCTATATACAGGAAGTACCAGATCAATGTGGAGTTATATACAGGGAGTACCAGATCAATATGGAGCTATATACAGGGAGTACCAGTACCAGATCAATGTTGAACTATATACAGGAAGTACCAGATCAATGTGGAGCTATTTACAGGAAGTACCAGTACCAGATCAATGTGGAGCTATATACAGGAAGTACCAGTACCAGATCAATGTGGAGCTATATACAGGAAGTACCAGATCAATATGGAGCTATATACAGGAGTACCAGATCAATATGGAGCTATAGACAGGAAGTACCAGTACCAGATCAATGTGGAGCTATATACAGGAAGTACCAGATCAATATGGAGCTATATACAGGAAGTACCAGTACCAGATCAATGTGGAGCTATATACAGGGAGTACCAGATCAATATGGAGCTATATACAGGGAGTATCAGATCAATATGGAGCTATAGACAGGAAGTACCAGTACCAGATCAATATGGAGCTATATACAGGAAATACCAGTAACAGATCAATGTGGAGCTATATACAGGAAGTACCAGTACCAGATCAATATGGAGCTATATACAGGAAGTACCAGTACCAGATCAATGTGGAGCTATATACAGGAAGTACCAGATCAATATGGAGCTATATACAGAAAGTACCAGTACCAGATCAATGTGGAGCTATATACAGGAAGTACCAGATCAATATGGAGCTATATACAGGAAGTACCAGTACCAGATCAATGTGGAGCTCTATACAGGAAATACCAGATCAATGTGGAGCTATATACAGGAAGTACCAGATCAATATGGAGCTATATACAGGGAGTACCAGATCAATGTGGAGCTATATACAGGGAGTACCAGTACCAGATCAATGTTGAACTATATACAGGAAGTACCAGATCAATGTGGAGCTATTTACAGGAAGTACCAGTACCAGATCAATGTGGAGCTATATACAGGAAGTACCAGTACCAGATCAATGTGGAGCTATATACAGGAAGTACCAGATCAACATGGAGCTATATACAGGGAGTACCAGATCAATATGGAGCTATATACAGGGAGTACCAGATCAATATGGAGCTATAGACAGGAAGTACCAGTACCAGATCAATGTGGAGCTATATACAGGAAGTACCAGTACCAGATCAATATGGAGCTATATACAGGAAGTGCCAGTACCAGATCAATGTGGAGCTATATACAGGAAGTACCAGATCAATATGGAGCTATATACAGGAAGTACCAGTACCAGATCAATGTGGAGCTATATACAGGGAGTACCAGATCAATATGGAGCTATATACAGGGAGTATCAGATCAATATGGAGCTATAGACAGGAAGTACCAGTACCAGATCAATATGGAGCTATATACAGGAAATACCAGTAAAAGATCAATGTGGAGCTATATACAGGAAGTACCAGTACCAGATCAATATGAAGCTATATACAGGAAGTACCAGTACCAGATCAATGTGGAGCTATATACAGGAAGTACCAGATCAATATGGAGCTATATACAGAAAGTACCAGTACCAGATCAATGTGGAGCTATATACAGGAAGTACCAGTACCAGATCAATGCAGAGCTATATACAGGGAGTACCAGATCAATGTGGAGCTATATACAGGGAGTACCAGATCAATGTGGAGCTATATACAGGGAGTACCAGTACCAGATCAATGCGGAGCTATATACAGGGAGTACCAGATCAATGTGGAGCTATATACAGGGAGTACCAGTACCAGATCAATGTGGAGCTATATACAGGGAGTACCAGATCAATGTGGAGCTATATACAGGGAGTACCAGTACCAGATCAATGTGGAGCTATATACAGGGAGTACCATATCAATGTGGAGCTATATACAGGGAGTACCAGATGAATGTGGAGCTATATACAGGAGTACCAGATCAATGTGGAGCTATATACAGGAGTACCAGTATCAGATCAATGTGGAGCTGTATACAGGGAGTACCAGTACCAGATCAATGTGGAGCTGTATACAGGAGTACCAGTACCAGATCAATGTGGAGCTGTATACAGGAAGTACCAGTACCAGATCAATGTGGAGCTATATACAGGGAGTACCAGATCAATGTGGAGCTATATACAGGGAGTACCAGATCAATGTGGAGCTATATACAGGGAGTACCAGATCAATTTGGTGCTTTATACAGGGAGTACCAGATCAATTTGGAGCTATATACAGGGAGTACCAGATCAATGTGGAGCTATATACAGGGAGTACCAGATCAATGTGGAGCTATATACAGGGAGTACCAGATCAATGTGGAGCTATATACAGGGAGTACCAGATCAATGTGGAGCTATATACAGGGAGTACCAGATCAATGTGGAGCTATATACAGGGAGTACCAGATGAATGTGGAGCTATATACAGGGAGTACCAGATCAATGTGGAGCTATATACAGGGAGTAACAGATCAATGTGGAGCTATATACAGGGAGTACCAGTATCAGATCAATGTGGAGCTGTATACAGGGAGTACCAGTACCAGATCAATGTGGAGCTGTATACAGGGAGTACCAGTACCAGATCAATGTGGAGCTATATACAGGGAGTACCAGATCAATGTGGAGCTATATACAGGGAGTACCAGATGAATGTGGAGCTATATACAGGGAGTACCAGATCAATGTGGAGCTATATACAGGCAGTACCAGTACCAGATCAATGTGGAGCTATATACAGGGAGTACCAGATCAATGTGGAGCTATATACAGGGAGTACCAGTATCAGATCAATGTGGAGCTGTATACAGGGAGTACCAGTACCAGATCAATGTGGAGCTGTATACAGGAAGTACCAGTACCAGATCAATGTGGAGCTATATACAGGGAGTACCAGATCAATGTGGAGCTATATATAGGGAGTACCAGATCAATGTGGAGCTATATACAGGGAGTACCAGTACCAGATCAATGTGAGCTATATACAGGAGTACCAGATCAATGTGGAGCTATTTACAGGGAGTACCAGTACCAGATCAATGTGGAGCTATATACAGGGAGTACCAGATCAATGTGGAGCTATATACAGGGAGTACCAGTACCAGATCAATGTGGAGCTATATACAGGGAGTACCAGATCAATGTGGAGCTATATACAGGGAGTACCAGTACCAGATCAATGTGGAGCTATATACAGGGAGTACCAGATCAATGTGGGGCTATATACAGGAAGTACCAGATCAATGTGGAGTTATATACAGGGAGTACCAGATCAATATGGAGCTATATACAGGGAGTACCAGTACCAGATCAATGTTGAACTATATACAGGAAGTACCAGATCAATGTGGAGCTATTTACAGGAAGTACCAGTACCAGATCAATGTGGAGCTATATACAGGAAGTACCAGTACCAGATCAATGTGGAGCTATATACAGGAAGTACCAGATCAATATGGAGCTATATACAGGGAGTACCAGATCAATATGGAGCTATAGACAGGAAGTACCAGTACCAGATCAATGTGGAGCTATATACAGGAAGTACCAGATCAATATGGAGCTATATACAGGAAGTACCAGTACCAGATCAATGTGGAGCTATATACAGGAGTACCAGATCAATATAGAGCTATATACAGGGAGTATCAGATCAATATGGAGCTATAGACAGGAAGTACCAGTACCAGATCAATATGGAGCTATATACAGGAAATACCAGTAACAGATCAATGTGGAGCTATATACAGGAAGTACCAGTACCAGATCAATATGGAGCTATATACAGGAAGTACCAGTACCAGATCAATGTGGAGCTATATACAGGAAGTACCAGATCAATATGGAGCTATATACAGAAAGTACCAGTACCAGATCAATGTGGAGCTATATACAGGAAGTACCAGATCAATATGGAGCTATATACAGGAAGTACCAGTACCAGATCAATGTGGAGCTCTATACAGGAAATACCAGATCAATGTGGAGCTATATACAGGAAGTACCAGATCAATATGGAGCTATATACAGGAGTACCAGATCAATGTGGAGCTATATACAGGGAGTACCAGTACCAGATCAATGTTGAACTATATACAGGAAGTACCAGATCAATGTGGAGCTATTTACAGGAAGTACCAGTACCAGATCAATGTGGAGCTATATACAGGAAGTACCAGTACCAGATCAATGTGGAGCTATATACAGGAAGTACCAGATCAACATGGAGCTATATACAGGGAGTACCAGATCAATATGGAGCTATATACAGGGAGTACCAGATCAATATGGAGCTATAGACAGGAAGTACCAGTACCAGATCAATGTGGAGCTATATACAGGAAGTACCAGTACCAGATCAATATGGAGCTATATACAGGAAGTGCCAGTACCAGATCAATGTGGAGCTATATACAGGAAGTACCAGATCAATATGGAGCTATATACAGGAAGTACCAGTACCAGATCAATGTGGAGCTATATACAGGGAGTACCAGATCAATATGGAGCTATATACAGGGAGTATCAGATCAATATGGAGCTATAGACAGGAAGTACCAGTACCAGATCAATATGGAGCTATATACAGGAAATACCAGTAAAAGATCAATGTGGAGCTATATACAGGAAGTACCAGTACCAGATCAATATGAAGCTATATACAGGAAGTACCAGTACCAGATCAATGTGGAGCTATATACAGGAAGTACCAGATCAATATGGAGCTATATACAGAAAGTACCAGTACCAGATCAATGTGGAGCTATATACAGGAAGTACCAGATCAATATGGAGCTATATACAGGAAGTACCAGTACCAGATCAATGTGGAGCTCTATACAGGAAATACCAGATCAATGTGGAGCTATATACAGGAAGTACCAGATCAATATGGAGCTATATACAGGAAGTACCAGTACCAGATCAATGTGGAGCTATATACAGGGAGTACCAGTACCAGATCAATGTGGAGCTATATACAGAGAGTACCAGATCAATGTGGAGCTATATACAGAGAGTACCAGATCAATGTGGAGCTATATACAGAGGGTACCAGATCAATGTGGAGCTATATACAGAGTACCAGATCAATGTGGAGCTATATACAGAGAGTACCAGATCAATGCGGAGCTATATACAGGGAGTACCAGATCAATGTGGAGCTATATACAGGGAGTACCAGATCAATGTGGAACTATATACAGGAAGTACCAGTACCAGATCAATGTGGAGCTATATACAGGGAGTACCAGATCAATGTGGAGCTATATACAGAGAGTACCAGTACCAGATCAATGCGGAGCTATATACAGGGAGTACCAGATCAATGTGGAGCTATATACAGGGAGTACCAGATCAATGTGGAGCTATATACAGGGAGTACCAGTACCAGATCAATGCGGAGCTATATACAGGGAGTACCAGATCAATGTGGAGCTATATACAGGGAGTACCAGTACCAGATCAATGTGGAGCTATATACAGGGAGTACCAGATCAATGTGGAGCTATATACAGAGAGTACCAGATCAATGTGGAGCTATATACAGAGTACCAGATCAATGTGGAGCTATATACAGAGAGTACCAGATCAATGTGGAGCTATATACAGAGAGTACCAGATCAATGTGGAGCTATATACAGAGTACCAGATCAATGTGGAGCTATATACAGAGAGTACCAGATCAATGTGGAGCTATATACAGAGTACCAGATCAATGTGGAGCTATATACAGGGAGTACCAGATCAATGTGGAGCTATATACAGAGAGCACCAGATCAAGGTGGAGCTATATACAGAGAGTACCAGATCAATGTGGAGCTATATACAGAGTACCAGATCAATGTGGAGCTATATACAGGGAGTACCAGATCAATGTGGAGCTATATACAGAGTACCAGATCAATGTGGAGCTATATACAGGGAGTACCAGTACCAGATCAATGTGGAGCGATATACAGGGAGTACCAGATCAATGTGGAGCGATATACAGAGAGTACCAGATCAATGTGGAGCTATATACAGGGAGTACCAGATCAATGTGGAACTATATACAGGGAGTACCAGTACCAGATCAATGTGGAGCTATATAAAGAGAGTACCAGATCAATGCGGAGCTATATACAGGGAGTACCAGATCAATGCGGAGCTATATACAGGGAGTACCAGATCAATGTGGAGCTATATACAGGGAGTACCAGATCAATGTGGAGCTATATACAGGGAGTACCAGATCAATGTGGAGCGATATACAGAGAGTACCAGATCAATGTGGAGCTATATACAGGGAGTACCAGATCAATGTGGAACTATATACAGGGAGTACCAGATCAATATGGAGCTATATACAGGGAGTACCAGTACCAGATCAATATGGAACTATATACAGGAAGTACCAGTACCAGATCAATGCAGAGCTATATACAGGGAGTACCAGATCAATGTGGAGCTATATACAGGGAGTACCAGATCAATGTGGAGCTATATACAGGGAGTACCAGTACCAGATCAATGCGGAGCTATATACAGGGAGTACCAGATCAATGTGGAGCTATATACAGGGAGTACCAGTACCAGATCAATGTGGAGCTATATACAGGGAGTACCAGATCAATGTGGAGCTATATACAGGGAGTACCAGTACCAGATCAATGTGGAGCTATATACAGGGAGTACCATATCAATGTGGAGCTATATACAGGGAGTACCAGATGAATGTGGAGCTATATACAGGGAGTACCAGATCAATGTGGAGCTATATACAGGGAGTACCAGTATCAGATCAATGTGGAGCTGTATACAGGGAGTACCAGTACCAGATCAATGTGGAGCTGTATACAGGGAGTACCAGTACCAGATCAATGTGGAGCTGTATACAGGAAGTACCAGTACCAGATCAATGTGGAGCTATATACAGGGAGTACCAGATCAATGTGGAGCTATATACAGGGAGTACCAGATCAATGTGGAGCTATATACAGGGAGTACCAGATCAATTTGGTGCTTTATACAGGGAGTACCAGATCAATTTGGAGCTATATACAGGGAGTACCAGATCAATGTGGAGCTATATACAGGGAGTACCAGATCAATGTGGAGCTATATACAGGGAGTACCAGATCAATGTGGAGCTATATACAGGGAGTACCAGATCAATGTGGAGCTATATACAGGGAGTACCAGATCAATGTGGAGCTATATACAGGGAGTACCAGATGAATGTGGAGCTATATACAGGGAGTACCAGATCAATGTGGAGCTATATACAGGGAGTAACAGATCAATGTGGAGCTATATACAGGGAGTACCAGTATCAGATCAATGTGGAGCTGTATACAGGAAGTACCAGTACCAGATCAATGTGGAGCTATATACAGGGAGTACCAGATCAATATGGAGCTATATACAGGGAGTATCAGATCAATATGGAGCTATAGACAGGAAGTACCAGTACCAGATCAATATGGAGCTATATACAGGAAATACCAGTAAAAGATCAATGTGGAGCTATATACAGGAAGTACCAGTACCAGATCAATATGAAGCTATATACAGGAAGTACCAGTACCAGATCAATGTGGAGCTATATACAGGAAGTACCAGATCAATATGGAGCTATATACAGAAAGTACCAGTACCAGATCAATGTGGAGCTATATACAGGAACCAGTACCAGATCAATATGGAGCTATATACAGGAAGTACCAGTACCAGATCAATGTGGAGCTATATACAGGAACCAGTACCAGATCAATGTGGAGCTATATACAGGGAGTACCAGTACCAGATCAATGTGGAGCTATATACAGGAGTACCAGTACCAGATCAATGTGGAGCTATATACAGGGAGTACCAGTACCAGATCAATGTGGAGCTATATACAGGAGTACCAGTACCAGATCAATGTGGAGCTATATACAGGGAGTACCAGATCAATGTGGAGCTATATACAGGAGTACCAGTACCAGATCAATGTGGAGCTATATACAGGGAGTACCAGATCAATGTGGAGCTATATACAGAGAGTACCAGTATCAATGTGGAGCTATATACAGGGAGTACCAGATCAATGTGGAGCTATATACAGGGAGTACCAGTACCAGATCAATGTGGAGCTATATACAGGGAGTACCAGTACCAGATCAATGTGGAGCTATATACAGGAGTACCAGTACCAGATCAATGTGGAGCTATATACAGGAGTACCAGTACCAGATCAATGTGGAGCTATATACAGGGAGTACCAGATCAATGTGGAGCTATATACAGGAGTACCAGATCAATGTGGAGCTATATACAGGGAGTACCAGTACCAGATCAATGTGGAGCTATATACAGGGAGTACCAGATCAATGTGGAGCTATATACAGGAGTACCAGTACCAGATCAATGTGGAGCTATATACAGGAGTACCAGTACCAGATCAATGTGGAGCTATATACAGGAGTACCAGTACCAGATCAATGTGAGCTATATACAGGGAGTACCAGTACCAGATCAATGTGGAGCTATATACAGGAGTACCAGTACCAGATCAATGTGGAGCTATATACAGGAGTACCAGTACCAGATCAATGTGAGCTATATACAGGAGTACCAGTACCAGATCAATGTGGAGCTATATACAGGAGTACCAGTACCAGATCAATGTGGAGCTATATACAGGAGTACCAGTACCAGATCAATGTGGAGCTATATACAGGAGTACCAGTACCAGATCAATGTGGAGCTATATACAGGGAGTACCAGTACCAGATCAATGTGGAGCTATATACAGGGAGTACCAGTACCAGATCAATGTGGAGCTATATACAGGAGTACCAGTACCAGATCAATGTGGAGCTATATACAGGGAGTACCAGTACCAGATCAATGTGGAGCTATATACAGGAGTACCAGTACCAGATCAATGTGGAGCTATATACAGGAGTACCAGTACCAGATCAATGTGGAGCTATATACAGGAGCACCAGTACCAGATCAATGTGGAGCTATATACAGGAGTACCAGTACCAGATCAATGTGGAGCTATATACAGGGAGTACCAGTACCAGATCAATGTGGAGCTATATACAGGAGTACCAGTACCAGATCAATGTGGAGCTATATACAGGAGTACCAGTACCAGATCAATGTGGAGCTATATACAGGAGTACCAGTACCAGATCAATGTGGAGCTATATACAGGAGTACCAGTACCAGATCAATGTGGAGCTATATACAGGAGTACCAGTACCAGATCAATGTGGAGCTATATACAGGAGTACCAGTACCAGATCAATGTGGAGCTATATACAGGGAGTACCAGTACCAGATCAATGTGGAGCTATATACAGGGAGTACCAGTACCAGATCAATGTGGAGCTATATACAGGAGTACCAGTACCAGATCAATGTGGAGCTATATATACAGGGAGTACCAGTACCAGATCAATGTGGAGCTATATACAGGAGTACCAGTACCAGATCAATGTGGAGCTATATACAGGAGTACCAGATCAATGTGGAGCTATATACAGGAGTACCAGTACCAGATCAATGTGGAGCTATATACAGGGAGTACCAGTACCAGATCAATGTGGAGCTATATACAGGGAGTACCAGTACCAGATCAATGTGGAGCTATATACAGGAGTACCAGTACCAGATCAATGTGGAGCTATATACAGGGAGTACCAGTACCAGATCAATGTGGAGCTATATACAGGAGTACCAGGAGCTATATACAGGAGTACCAGATCAATGTGGAGCTATATACAGGGAGTACCAGTACCAGATCAATGTGGAGCTATATACAGGGAGTACCAGTACCAGATCAATGTGGAGCTATATACAGGGAGTACCAGTACCAGATCAATGTGGAGCTATATACAGGAGTACCAGTACCAGATCAATGTGGAGCTATATACAGGAGTACCAGTCATACCAGATCAATGTGGAGCTATATACAGATCAATGGGAGCTACCAGTACCAGATCAATGTGGAGCTATATACAGGGAGTACCAGTACCAGATCAATGTGGAGCTATATACAGGGAGTACCAGTACCAGATCAATGTGGAGCTATATACAGGAGTACCAGTACCAGATCAATGTGGAGCTATATACAGGAGTACCAGTACCAGATCAATGTGGAGCTATATACAGGAGTACCAGTACCAGATCAATGTGGAGCTATATACAGGGAGTACCAGTACCAGATCAATGTGGAGCTATATACAGGAGTACCAGTACCAGATCAATTTATTACATCTAAAACTGGAGGGTGGGGTACAGGAGACTTAACCTATCCCAGGTATTCCTTAAAGAGGTGGGGTTTCAGGTGTATACAGGTGGTGATTGACTCAGTACCTGGCAATGTGGAGTTTGTTACAGGGGAACAGTACAACATCAACTGGGCTGAGCGGGAGCTGTATACAGTGGTAGAAGGCCAGTACCAGATCAATGTTTGGGTGTAGCTATAGAGCCTGGAGGTACCAGGTACCAGATCAATGTGGCAAGCACCATGGTCTTGTAGCGGATGTACCAGTACCAGAAGCAAGTGGAGCTATATACGGAGGAGTACCAGTACCAGTACCAGAGAACTTGGGAGCTGTATACCAGGGGGCTGCCAGTACCAGATCAATGTGAAGGGTTTATGGCACAGGGGAGCCCAGTAACCAGTTGCAGTAATCCAGACGGGAGATGACAAGTGCCTGGATTAGGACTGGCCGCTTCCTGTGTGAGGCAGGGTCGTACCAGTACCAGAACCTATCAATGCGGAGCTATGTTAGGAGAACGACAGGGTGTTGTCCAGGATCACGCCAAGGTTCTTGGGCGCTCTGGGAGGAGGACAGTAATGATTGTCGATGTGATGGCGAGATCATGGAACAGGAGTCCTTACCAGGAAGAGCAGCTCCGTCTTGCCGAGGTTCAGCTTGAGGTGGTGATCCGTCATCCACACTGATAGCTGCCAGACATGCAGAGATGCGATTCGCCACCTGGTCATCAGAAGGGGGAAAGGAGAAGATTATACAGGGAGTACCAGTACCAGATAAATGTGGAGCTATATACAGGGAGTACCAGTACCAGATCAATGTGGAGCTATATACAGGGAGTACCAGTACCAGATAAATGTGGAGCTATATACAGGGAGTACCAGTACCAGATAAATGTGGAGCTATATACAGGGAGTACCAGTACCAGATCAATGTGGAGCTATATACAGGGAGTACCAGTACCAGATCAATGTGCAGCTATATACAGGGAGTACCAGTAGCAGATCAATGTGGAGCTATATACAGGGAGTACCAGTACCAGATCAATGTGGAGCTATATACAGGGAGTACCAGTACCAGATCAATGTGGAGCTATATACAGGGAGTACCAGTACCAGATCAATGTGGAGCTATATACAGGGAGTACCAGTACCAGATCAATGTGGAGCTATATACAGGGAGTACCAGTACCAGATCAATGTGGAGCTATATACAGGAGTACCAGTACCAGATCAATGTGGAGCTATATACAGGGAGTTCCAGTACCAGATCAATGTGGAGCTATATACAGGAGTACCAGTACCAGATCAATGTGGAGCTATATACAGGGAGTACCAGTACCAGATCAATGTAGAGCTATATACAGGAGTACCAGTACCAGATAAATGTGGAGCTATATACAGGGGTACCAGTACCAGATAAATGTGGAGCTATATACAGGGAGTACCAGTACCAGATCAATGTGGAGCTATATACAGGGAGTACCAGTACCAGATCAATGCAGCTATATACAGGGGTACCAGTACCAGATCAATGTGGAGCTATATACAGGAGTACCAGTACCAGATCAATGTGGAGCTATATACAGGAGTACCAGTACCAGATCAATGTGGAGCTATATACAGGGAGTACCAGTACCAGATCAATGTGGAGCTATATACAGGGAGTACCAGTACCAGATCAATGTGGAGCTATATACAGGGAGTACCAGTACCAGATAAATGTGGAGCTATATACAGGGAGTACCAGTACCAGATCAATGTGGAGCTATATACAGGGAGTACCAGTACCAGATCAATGTGCAGCTATATACAGGGAGTACCAGTACCAGATCAATGTGGAGCTATATACAGGAGTACCAGTACCAGATCAATGTGGAGCTGTATACAGGGAGTACCAGTACCAGATCAATGTGGAGCTATATACAGGGAGTACCAGTACCAGATCAATGTGGAGCTGTATACAGGGAGTACCAGTACCAGATCAATGTGGAGCTATATACAGGGAGTACCAGTACCAGATCAATGTGCAGCTATATACAGGGAGTACCAGTACCCGATCAATGTGCAGCTATATACAGGGTGTACCAGTACCAGATCAATGTGGAGCTATATACAGGGAGTACCAGTACCAGATCAATGTGGAGCTATATACAGGGAGTACCAGTACCAGATCAATGTGGAGCTATATACAGGAGTACCAGTACCAGATCAATGTGGAGCTATATACAGGGAGTACCAGTACCAGATCAATGTGGAGCTATATACAGGGAGTACCAGTACCAGATCAATGTGCAGCTATATACAGGGAGTACCAGTACCCGATCAATGTGCAGCTATATACAGGGTGTACCA
>NC_060174.1:101856820-101873690 GCF_021184085.1 Oncorhynchus gorbuscha | reverse complement strand
CCCCCGCTACTCTCTCCTCTTCCATCCTATCATCTCTTCCCTCCGCTCAAACCTTCTCCCACCTATCTCCTGATTCTGCCTCCTCAACCCTCCTCTCCTCCCTCTCTGCATCCCTTGACTCTCTATGTCCCCTATCCTCCAGGCCGGCTCGGTCCTCCCCTCCCGCTCCGTGGCTCGATGACTCATTGCGAGCTCACAGAACAGGGCTCCGGGCAGCCGAGCGGAAATGGAGGAAAACTCGCCTCCCTGCGGACCTGGCATCCTTTCACTCCCTCCTCTCTACATTTTCCTCCTCTGTCTCTGCTGCTAAAGCCACTTTCTACCACGCTAAATTCCAAGCATCTGCCTCTAACCCTAGGAAGCTCTTTGCCACCTTCTCCTCCCTCCTGAATCCTCCGCCCCTCCCCCCCCTCTCCTCCTCTCTGCAGATGACTTCGTCAACCATTTTGAAAAGAAGGTCGACGACATCCGATCCTCGTTTGCTAAGTCAAACGACACCGCTGGTTCTGGCTCACACTGCCCTACCCTGTGCTCTGACCTCTTTCTCCCCTCTCTCCAGATGAAATCCGCGTCTTGTGACGGCCGGCCGCCCAACAACCTGCCCGCTTGACCCTATCCCCTTCTCTCTTCTCCAGACCATTTCCGGAGACCTTCTCCCCTTACCTCACCTCGCTCATCAACTCATCCCTGACCGTTGGCTACGTCCCCTTCCGTCTTCAAGAGAGCGAGAGTTGCACCCTTCTGAAAAAACCTACACTCGATCCCTCCGATGTCAACAATTACAGACCAGTATCCCTTCTTTCTTTTCTCCAAAACTCTTGAACGTGCCGTCCTTGGCCAGCTCTCCCGCTATATCTCTCTGAATGACCTTCTTGATCCAAAATCAGTCAGGTTTCAAGACTAGTCATTCAACTGAGACTGCTCTCCTCTGTATCACGGAGGCGCTCCGCACTGCCAAAGCTAACTCTCTCTCCTCTGCTCTCATCCTTCTAGATCTATCGGCTGCCTTCGCTACTGTGAACCATCAGATCCTCCTCTCCACCCTCTCCGAGTTGGGCATCTCCGGCGCGGCCCACGCTTGGATTGCGTCCTACCTGACAGGTCGCTCCTTGACCAGGTGGCGTGGCGAGAATCTGTCTCCTCACCACGCGCTCTCACCACTGGGTGTCCCCCAGGGCTCTGTTCTTGGCCCTCTCCTATTCTCGCTATACACCAAGTCACTTGGCTCTGTCATAACCTCACATGGTCTCTCTTATCATTGCTATGCAGACGACACACAATTAATCTTCTCCTTTCCCTTCTGATGACCAGGTGGCGACCGCATCTCTGCATGTCTGGCAGACATATCAGTGTGGATGACGGATCACCACCTCAAGCTGAACTCGCAAGACGGAGCTGCTCTTCCTCCCGGGAAGGACTGCCTGCTCCATGATCTCGCCATCACACGGTCGACAACTCCATTGTGTCCTCCTCCCAGAGCGCCAAGAACCTTGGCGTGATCCTGGACAACACCCTGTCGTTCTCAACTAACATCAAGGCGGTGGCCCGTTCCTGTAGGTTCATGCTCTACAACATCCGCAGAGTACGACCCTGCCTCACACAGGAAGCGGCGCAGATCCTAATCCAGGCACTTGTCATCTCCCGTCTGGATTACTGCAACTCGCTGTTGGCTGGGCTCCCTGCCTGTGCCATTAAACCCCTTCAACTCATCCAGAACGCCGCAGCCCGTCTGGTGTTCAAACTTCCCAAGTTCTCTCACGTCACCCCGCTCCTCCGTTCTCTCCACTGGCTTCCAGTTGAAGCTCGCATCCGCTACAAGACCATGGTGCTTGCCTACGGAGCTGTGAGGGGAACGGCACCTCAGTACCTCCAGGCTCTGATCAGGCCCTACACCCAAACAAGGGCACTGCGTTCATCCACCTCTGGCCTGCTCGCCTCCCTACCACTGAGGAAATACAGCTCCCGCTCAGCCCAGTCAAAACTGTTCGCTGCCCTGGCCCCCCAATGGTGGAACAAACTCCCTCACGACGCCAGGACAGTGGAGTCAATCACCACCTTCCGGAGACACCTGAAACCCCACCTCTTTAAGGAATACCTAGGATAGGTTAAGTAATCCCTCTCACCCCACCCCCCCTAAGTTTTAGATGCACTATTGTTAAGTGACTGTCCCACTGGATGTCATAAGGTGAATGCACCAATTTGTAAGTCGCTCTGGATAAGAGCGTCTGCTAAATGACTTAAATGTAATGTAAATGTACAAACTGTTCACAGACCTGAGGAAGGACTACAAACTGTTCACAGACCTGAGGAAGGACTACAAACTGTTCACAGACCTGGGGAAGGACTACAAACTGTTCACAGACCTGACGAAGGGCTACAAACTGTTCACAGACCTGGGGAAGGGCTACAAACTGTTCACAGACCTGGGGAAGGACTACAAACTGTTCACAGACCTGGGGAAGGGCTACGAACTGTTCACAGACCTGGGGAAGGACTACAAACAGTTCACAGACCTGAGGAAGGGCTACAAACTGTTCACAGACCTGAGGAAGGACTACAAACTGTTCACAGACCTGGGGAAGGGCTACAAACTAGTCACAGACCTGGGGAAGGACTACAAACTGTTCACAGACCTGGGGAAGGGCTACAAACTGTTCACAGACCTGGGGAAGGGTTCACAGACCTGGGGAAGGGCTACGAACTGTTCACAGACCTGGGGAAGGACTACAAACTGTTCACAGACCTGAGGAAGGGTTTACAAACTGTTCACAGACCTGAGGAAGGACTACAAACTGTTCACAGACCTGGGGAAGGGCTACAAACTGTTCACAGACCTGGGGAAGGACTACAAACTGTTCACAGACCTGCGGAAGGGCTACAAACTGTTCACAGACCTGAGGAAGGACTACAAACTGTTCACAGACCTGAGGAAGGGCTACAAACTGTTCACAGACCTGGGGAAGGACTACAAACTGTTCACAGACCTGAGGAAGGACTACAAACTGTTCACAGACCTGAGGAAGGGCTACAAACTTCACAGACCTGGGGAAGGGCTACAAACTGTTCACAGACCTGAGGAAGGGCTACAAACTGTTCACAGACCTGAGGAAGGGCTACAAACTGGACAACTTCTACACAAGCCCTACCCTGTTTACAGAGCTGGGGAAGGGCTACAAACTGTTCACAGACCTGAGGAAGGACTACAAACTGTTCACAGACCTGAGGAAGGGCTACAAACTGTTCACAGACCTGGGGAAGGGCTACAAACTGTTCACAGACCTGAGGAAGGGCTACAAAATGTTTGTGGACAACTTCTACACAAGCCTGTTCACAGACCTGAGGAAGGGCTACAAACATTTTGTGGACAACTTCTACACAAGCCCTACCCTGTTCACAGAGCTGAGGAAGGGCTACACACTTTTTGTGGACAACTTCTACACAAGCCCTACCCTGTTCACAAAGCTGAGGAAGGGCTACAAACTGTTTGTGGACAACTTCTACACAAGCCTGTTCACAGACCTGAGGAAGCTGGATGTGTGGGCTTGTGGCACCATTTGGACCAACAGAATGGGCTTTCCGAAGACAAAGGTGAACGACATGCCTAAGCGGGGTACCATGCGATGGATCCGTGAAGATGGCCTGCTGTTTGTGAAGTGGATGGACACCAGAGAGGTGGCGATGTGCTCCACTATCCACAAGTTCTTCAGTGACGATCACGTCGTCAGGCGTGTGAACGACGCTACTGGGGCATGGACCACCAAAAAATGTCCCCATTCCTGCAGCTATCAAGGACTACCACAAGGGCATGGGAGGTGTAGACTTATCAGACATACTGATGGGGTACTACAATGTCCTCCATAAGACAAAGAAACGGTACAAGACATTGTTTTATCATTTCATTGACATTACTGTGGTGAATTCCTTCATCCTGCAGAAGGAAATGGTGAAGAGCTGTGGACAGACCCCCATCTCACAGCTAGCCTTCAGGGAGCTGCTCATCCGGGAGCTTGCTGGCTATAGCACTAAGTCCACTGCATCACCTTCTGCCCCTCTACCTCTGCCCCTCTACTCCTGCCACCAGGGGTGTTCATATGCCAAAGTTCATAACTGCAGGCATGAATGTGCCTCAGGGCCAAAAGGGCAAAGCATGGATGTGCCTCAGGGCCAAAAGGGCACAGCATGGATGTGCCTCAGGGCCAAAAGGGCACAGCATGGATGTGCCTCAGGGCCAAAAGGGCACAGCATGGATGTGCCTCAGGGCCAAAAGGGCACAGCATGGATGCGTCGTTGTTAGTTCTTTGTCACATGAAGTCCCACATCACGTGCACCACTTTTTCGGTTTGCCTCTGCTTTACAGCAGAAAGAGACTGCATGGGGACATGGCACCAGCAGCAAAATATTGTGTAGAGGACTGAGGGTCTTCCAAAGGGTCTACCCCTGTTTTTTTTTGTATACGTATTTAAAAATATATATTTTTATAAAAAGTTGTATGTTAGCCTTTTGATATGTTGTGTATATAGTTATATCATTTCAGCAATTTGGCCACTTGGGTACATTTGGGCAACTTGTGTGGGACACCTGGTTGACTTCATGCTAAATGTCATGTAGCTCACCCATTCCTGAGGTTATCAGTCTGAAACTTTGCACACCTACAGTCTCCCTCTTGTGTTATCCATCTAAATTATCCCCAGCATCCTATCTGACTGCGTGGCTATTCTAGTACATGTGAAAGATAATACTACAACAATAAAAAACAGAAAACGTATGCACTTTATCTGTTCTTCTACCAGATCTACTGTGTTATATTCTCCTACATTCAATTAACATTTCCACAAACTTCAGAATGTTTCCATTCAAATGATACCAATAATATGCATATCCTTGCTTCTGGGCCTGAGCTACAGGCAGTTAGATTTGAGAAGGGATGCAGCCATAAGAAGTTAATGGGATGGTCTCTGTCACTTAGGGTAGAATTGGAGTTCTATAAAATGATAAACAGTGTGGAGCCGTTTCAGGAGATATGGTGTGTCGCGGGGGGGCCATCTGTACAGCTGGGGAAGATGGGTTGGATATACAGTTGTGATGTGGGGTAAAGGGCAAGGTGATTATGCAGCACATGTGAAGGGTGTGTACTAGAGGCAAAGTCAGGTGCAGGAGAGCAGAGTGTAGTTAACAGGCGCACTTTTTATTCCGGTCCAAACGAAAGCACATAAGTACATAAAACACAGGCGGGTAACAATACCCACAGCATGAAAACAATTTCACACAAAGACATGGAGGGGAACAGAGGACTAAATACATTGTGTGATTAGGGAATGAAAACCAGGTGTGTATGGAAACAAGACAAAACAAATGGAAATATGAAAAATGGAGCGGCGATATCACGGTTGTTGAAAAGGTTGGTCCAAGGCGCAGCGTGTGAGTTCCACAATATCCCACAACCCAGGTGGAAACCATATCCCACAACCCAGGTGGGAACCATATCCCACAACCCAGGTGGGAACCATATCCCACAACCCAGGTGGGAACCATATCCCACAACCCAGGTGGGAACCATATCCCACAACCCAGGTGGGAACCATATCCCACAACCCAGGTGGGAACCATATCCCACAACCCAGGTGGGAACCATATCCCACAACCCAGGTGGGAACCATATCCCACAACCCAGACCATATCCCACAACCCAGACCATATCCCACAACCCAGACCATATCCCACAACCCAGGTGGGAACCATATCCCACAACCCAGGTGGGAACCATATCCCACAACCCAGGTGGGAACCATATCCCACAACCCAGGTGGGAACAATATCCCACAACCCAGGTGGGAACAATATCCCACAACCCAGGTGGGAACAATATCCCACAACCCAGACCATATCCCACAACCCAGGTGGGAACCATATCCCACAACCCAGGTGGGAACCATATCCCACAACCCAGGTGGGAACCATATCCCACAACCCAGGTGGGAACAATCATATCAAACAGTCATATCCCCATAACAAACAGAGACAGTCATATCCCCATAACAAACAGAGACAGTCATATCCCCAGGACAAACAGAGACAGTCATATCCCCAGGACAAACAGAGACAGTCATATCCCCAGGACAAACAGAGACAGTCATATCCCCAGGACAAACAGAGACAGTCATATCCCCAGGACAGACAGAGACAGTCATATCCCCATAACAAACAGAGACAGTCATATCCCCATAACAAACAGAGACAGTCATATCCCCAGGACAAACAGAGACAGTCATATCCCCATGACAAACAGAGACAGTCATATCCCCAGGACAAACAGAGACAGTCATATCCCCAGGACAAACAGAGACAGTCATATCCCAGGACACACAGAGACAGTCATATCCCCAGGACAGACAGAGACAGCCATATCCCCAGGACAGACAAAGACAGTCATATCCCCAGGACAGACAAAGACAGTCATATCCCCATAAGAGAGACAGCCATATCCCCAGGACAAACAGAGACAGTCATATCCCCAGGACAGACAGAGACAGTCATATCCCCAGGACAGACAGAGACAGTCATATCCCCAGGACAGACAGAGACAGTCATATCCCCAGGACAGACAGAGACAGTCATATCCCCAGGACAGACAGAGAAAGCCATATCCCCAGGACAGACAGAGACAGTCATATCCCCAGGACAGACAGACAGACAGTCATATCCCCAGGACAGAGAGAGACACTGTGGGCAGGTCCAGCTCTTCTCCCCTCCCACAGCCACCACCTCCATTCTAGAGGCACTACTCATACTGTCCTCACAAGTGGAGCATAATGGGAACGCATTTCTTGGCAGACACTGTGTATAGAAATAAATTTTCTCCCTCTCATCCCATTTCACTCCCAGGTCCCAGCAGACTCTTCTCCTACTGCCTGGAGTTGGTTCCAGGATGCTCACTCAAATCTCCGACCATGCTACTAACTAACAAGCGATTGCATTGTCCACAACAGAGATCTGTGGTTCTGCGAGGTTCAAAGCTGCAAACACAAAGGCAAAGAGACAAGTCTCTACAGGCCCATTTAGAAGAGACTGGCTGATTCATCAGTACGCTTAAGAGATGATCACTTTATACTGTAGAGGATTTCATCTAAACAGAATGTCGATGGCCAACAGAGAATCATTATCCCTTGTTGAGTGCAAACGGCTGAATCAATATTATAAAGTAGTTACTTTTATCCCAGGAATAAATGGTTCTACATAAAAACCTCAGATGGCGAAGCAAAGTGGTCTTTTCCATTTATCTGCAGGAACCAATGATTTATGTTTAATACTGTACATATCTTGTAATTCAGCAAGCTGAGAGTTTCTCATGTTCTGCTTTTCTGTTTGCCCAAGTTCTTTGCCGGAGGACGACAACGACCCTGAAATCGAAGGCCTTCTCCTGAGACAGATGACCTCCACACCACTGCTCATACATCTGACGTTTGCCTTCTCTGTTCTCTTTCCACTCTATATTTTTACAGACCAGCTACACTGACAATGTTAACTGGTACTTCTCCCTCTTTCTATCCAGCCTCTGCAGCGTTCTAAAGGGGAGTACTGGATTAACAGAGACAATCTAGAATCCACACTACTATGACAACTGTAACTATTGTCTTGGAGAGTGAGACGAGCTACAAACATTTTGAGAGGGCCAGAGAGGGCCAGAGAGGGCCAGAGTGGGTCAGATGTTCCAGTGAGTGTCAGGGAGTGTCAGAGAGAGTCCGTGAGGGCCAGTGAGAGCCTGATAGCCAGTCAGAGTCAGTTAGAAATTTACAGACTAAGAGGCTGATTTGGTTTTGAACCTGGCGACTCCAGGATTCTGTTTCCACATGCTCAGTTCTTTCCAGGTGCTCATGTCATGGTATTACCTCACACTGATAGGATATAAAATGGCCGGTTTTCATTCAGCCACTGGCTCCTAGCGTGGGATGATGGCTTGTTTGTTCACCACAAGACTCATCAATGGCCTCTTGTTTGGTGAGGGAAAATCTATTTCATGCATGGGCTGTTGTAACAGGCATCTTGGCATGGCATGTTCCCCAGCCCATCACTGTGTCCTACGTCCCATCCTCCCTCACTGTCTCCCTCCAAGCTAGGACACAAAAGACTGACGAAGGACATCCACACAACCCAAGCAAACAACAATGAGTCTTTTACAAAATATGTTTTTCCTTCCCAAATTCCTTCTCACTCCAACAGTGGGGTGGGTGGGGGTGGGGGGGGGTTGAGGCTTGTTGTTTGGCTCGGTTAAATGGCTCACGTTCCCCAGCCCATCACTGGGGGGGTTGAGGCTTGTTGTTTGGCTCGGTTAAAAGGCTCACGTTCCCCAGCCCATCACTGGGGGGTTGAGGCTTGTTGTTTGGCTCGGTTAAAAGGCTCACGTTCACCATCACTGGGAGGTTTGAGGCTTGTTGTTTGGCTCGGTTAAAAGGCTCACGTTCCCCAGCCCATCACTGGGGGGTTGAGGCTTGTTCTTTGGCTCGGTTAAAAGGCTCACGTTCACCATCACTGGGGGGTTGAGGCTTGTTGTTTGGCTCGGTTAAAAGGCTTACGTTCCCCAGCCCATCACTGGGGGGTTGAGGCTTGTTGTTTGGCTCGGTTAAAAGGCTCACGTTCCCCAGCCCATCACTGGGGGGTTGAGGCTTGTTGTTCGGCTCGGTTAAAAGGCTCACGTTCACCATCACTGGGGGGTTGAGGCTTGTTGTTTGGCTCGGTTAAAAGGCTCACGTTCACCATCACTGGGGGGGTTGAGGCTTGTTGTTTGGCTCGGTTAAAAGGCTCACGTTCACCATCACTGGGGGGTTGAGGCTTGTTGTTTGGCTCGCTCACGTTCCCCAGCCCAAAGGCTCACGTTCCCCAGCCCATCACTGGGGGTTGAGGCTTGTTGTTTGGCTCGGTTAAAAAGGCTCACGTTCCCCAGCCCATCACTGGGGGTTGAGGCTTGTTGTTTGGCTCGGTTAAAGGCTCACGTTCACCATCACTGGGGGGTTGAGGCTTGTTGTTTGGCTCGGTTAAAAAGGCTCACGTTCCCCAGCCCATCACTGGGGGGTTGAGGCTTGTTGTTTGGCTCGGTTAAAAGGCTCACGTTCACCAACACTGGGGTGGTTGAGGCTTGTTGTTTGGCTCGGTTAAAAGGCTCACGTTCACCATCACTGGGGGGTTGAGGCTCGTTGTTTGGCTCGGTTAAAAGGCTCACGTTCCCCAGCCCATCACTGGGGGGTTGAGGCTTGTTGTTTGGCTCGGTTAAAAGGCTCACGTTCCCCAGCCCATCGCTGGGGGGTTGAGGCTTGTTGTTTGGCTCGGTTAAAAGGCTCACGTTCCCCAGCCCATCGCTGGGGGGTTGAGGCTTGTTGTTTGGCTCGGTTAAAAGGCTCACGTTACCCAGCCCATCTCTGGGGGGTTGAGGCTTGTTGGTTGGCTCGGTTAAAAGGCTCACGTTCCCCAGCCCATCACTGGGGGGTTGAGGCTTGTTGTTTGGCTCGGTTAAAAGGCTCACGTTCCCCAGCCCATCACTGGGGGGTTGAGGCTTGTTGTTTGGCTCGGTTAAAAGGCTCACGTTCCCCAGCCCATCACTGGGGGGTTGAGGCTTGTTGTTTGGCTCGGTTAAAAGGCTCACGTTCCCCAGCACCATCACTGGGGGGTTGAGGCTTGTTGTTTGGCTCGGTTAAAGGCTCACGTTCCCCAGCACCATCACTGGGGGTTGAGGCTTGTTGTTTGGCTCGGTTAAAAGGCTCACGTTCCCCAGCCCATCACTGGGGGGTTGAGGCTTGTTGTTTGGCTCGGTTAAAAGGCTCACGTTCCCCAGCCCATCGCTGGGGGTTGAGGCTTGTTGTTTGGCTCGGTTAAAGGCTCACGTTCCCCAGCCCATCGCTGGGGGTTGAGGCTTGTTGTTTGGCTCGGTTAAAAGGCTCACGTTCCCAGCCCATCGCTGAGTGGGGTTGAGGCTTGTTGTTTGGCTCGGTTAAAAGGCTCACGTTCCCCAGCCCAGTACTCCTGCTGCCACACTACTTTCTAAAACACTGCTGTGTGTAGGAAGAGCACACAGGAGGAGATTAGACATGTCATGAGGACTAATGGTGGCCAGTGTAAAAGGTGCATGGTGTGCTCTGCCTAAAGCCATGACAATACAGTGGGAGGAGAGGACATGTGTTCAGGAAGACAGTCAAACACTATCAGCTGATTGTGAACTCTCAGGTGGACTGTGTTTCTGAGCTAAGCGCCTGAGACCTGAGACAGGTTAGGAAAAAGACCTGCTGTCCACCAGCACTACTTAACCCTACACACCACCCACATCACCCACAACCACCAGCCCTACACACCACCCACATCACCCACAACCACCAGCCCAGCCCTACACACCACCCACATCACCCACAACCACCAGCCCAGCCCTACACACCACCCACATCACCCACAACCAACCACCAGCACTACTTAACCCTACACACCACCCACATCACCCACAACCACCAGCCCTACACACCACCCACATCACCCACAACCACCAGCCCAGCCCTACAGCACCACCCACATCACCCACAACCACCAGCCCAGCCCTACACACCACCCACATCACCCACAACCACCAGCACTACTTAACCCTACACCCCACCCACATCCCCCACAGCTGTAGGAGGAGGGGCTCTGAGGAGGGCAGGTCAGCCAGAAGCTGAGGTGTCTGTCTGTCCTGGTGGAGTTGGAGACGTCAGTCTGCAGCTCTCAGTCTGCAGCTCTCAGTCTGCAGCTCTCAGTCTGCAGCTCTCAGGCTGCAGCTCTCAGTCTGCAGCTCTCAGTCTGCAGCTCTCAGTCTGCAGCTCTCAATATGCAGCTCTCAATATGCAGCTCTCAGTCTGCAGCTCTCAGTCTGCAGCTCTCAATATGCAGCTCTCAGTCTGCAGCTCTCAGTCTGCAGATCTCAGTCTGCACTCACTAGCCTCAGCAGGACACAAAGAAGGAAAGCGTGTGGGTGGACTGCTGCTGCTGCTGGTACTAATAGAGAAGACAGACAACATGAGGAAAATACTGTCGGTAGAGAATGAGAGATACAGAGGGCAGGGAATGAGAGAGAGAGATATACTGTGGCAGGGAATGAGAGAGAGAGATATACTGTGGCAGGGAATGAGAGAGAGAGATATACTGTGGCAGGGAATGAGAGAGAGAGCTACTGTGGGCATGGAATGAGAGAGCTACTGTGGGCATGGAATGAGAGAGAGCTACTGTGGGCATGGAATGAGAGAGAGCTACTGTGGGCATGGAATGAGAGAGAGATATACTATTTATTTTTGATTTTACCTTTATTTAACTAGGCAAGTCAGTTAAGAACAAATTCTTATTTTCAATGACGGCCTACGAACAATGGGTTAACTTCCTGTTCAGGGGCAGAACGACAGATTTGTACCTTGTCAGCTTGGGGGTTTGAACTTGCACCCTTCCAGTTACTAGTCCAATGCTCTAACCACTAGGCTACCCTGCCGCCCCAAAGAGAGAGAGATATATACTGTGGGCAGGGAATGAGAGAGATACTGTGGGCAGGGAATGAGAGAGAGATACAGGGAATGTGTAGGCAGGGAATGAGAGAGATATACTGTGGGCAGGGAATGAGAGAGAGAGATACTGTAGGCAGGGAATGAGAGATATATAGCAGGGAATATACTGTGGGCAGGGAATGAGAGAGAGATACAGGGAATGTGGGCAGGGATTTTTAAAATATTTTTTTTTTTTATTTTTTTATTTCACCTTTATTTAACCAGGTAGGCTAGTTGAGAACAGGTTCTCATTTGCAACTGCGACCTGGCCAAGATAAAGCATAGCAGTGTGAACAGACAACACAGAGTTACACATGGAGTAAACAATTAACAAGTCAATAACACAGTAGAGAAAAAAGGGGAGTCTATATACAATGTGTGCAAAATAATAATAATAATAATATATGGGCATGAGGAGGTAGGCGAATAATTACAATATTGCAGATTAACACTGGAGTGATAAATGATCAGATGATCATGTACAGGTAGAGATATTGGTGTGCAAAAGAGCAGAAAAGTAAATAAA
Source organism: Oncorhynchus gorbuscha (assembly GCF_021184085.1). Lineage (NCBI taxonomy): Eukaryota > Metazoa > Chordata > Actinopteri > Salmoniformes > Salmonidae > Oncorhynchus > Oncorhynchus gorbuscha. The sequence continues at coordinate 101,861,621 of NC_060174.1, read as the reverse complement.
TAAAAACTGTGGGGATGAGGTAGGTGAAAATGGGTGGGCTATTTACCAATAGATTATGTACAGCTGCAGCGATCGGTTAGCTGCTCAGATAGCTGATGTTTGAAGTTGGTGAGGGAGATAAAAGTCTCCAACTTCAGTGATTTTTGCAATTCGTTCCAGTCACAGGCAGCAGAGTACTGGAACGAAAGGCGGCCGAATGAGGTGTTGGCTTTAGGGATGATCAATGAGATACACCTGCTGGAGCGCGTGCTACGGATGGGTGTTGCCATCGTGACCAGTGAGCTGAGATAAGGCGGAGCTTTGCCTAGCATGGCCTTGTCGATGACCTGGAGCCAGTGGGTCTGGCGACGAATATGTAGTGAGGGCCAGCCGACTGGAGCGTGCAAGTCGCAGTGGTGGGTAGTATAAGGTGCTTTAGTGACAAAACGGATGGCACTGTGATAAACTGCATCCAGTTTGCTGAGAAGAGTGTTGGAAGCAATTTTGTAGATGACATCGCGGGTTGAGGATCGGTAGGATAGTCAGTTTTACTAGGGTAAGCTTGGCAGCGTGAGTGAAGGAGGCTTTGTTGCGGAATAGAAAGCCGACTCTTGATTTGATTTTCGATTGGAGATGTTTGATATGGGTCTGGAAGGAGAGTTTGCAGTCTAGCCAGACACCTAGGTACTTATAGGTGTCCACATATTCAAGGTCGGAACCATCCAGTGTGGTGATGCTAGTCGGGCAAGCGGGTGCAGGCAGCGATCGGTTGAAAAGCATGCATTTGGTTTTACTAGCGTTTAAGAGCAGTTGAGGCCACGGAAGGAGTGTTGTATGGCATTGAAGCTCGATTGAGGTTAGATAGCACAGTGTCCAATGACGGGCCGTACGTGTATAGAATGGTGTCGTCTGCGTAGAGGTGGATCAGGGAATCGCCCGCAGCAAGAGCAACATCATTGATATACACAGAGAAAAGAGTCGGCCCGAGAATTGAACCTGTGGCACCCCATAGAGACTGCCAGAGGACCGGACAACATGCCCTCCGATTTGACACACTGAACTCTGTCTGCAAAGTAATTGGTGAACCAGGCAAGGCAGTCATCCGAAAAACCGAGGCTACTGAGTCTGCCGATAAGAATATGGTGATTGACAGAGTCGAAAGCCTTGGCAAGGTCGATGAAGACGGCTGCACAGTACTGTCTTTTATCGATGGCGGTTATGATGTCGTTTAGTACCTTGAATGTGGCTGAGGTGCACCGTGACCGGCTCGGAAACCAGATTGCATAGCGGAGAAGGTACGGTGGGATTCGAGATGGTCAGTGACCTGTTTGTTGACTTGGCTTTCGAAGACCTTAGATAGGCAGGGCAGAATGGATATAGGTCTGTAACAGTTTGGGTCCAGGGTGTCTCCCCTTTGAAGAGGGGGATGACTGCGGCAGCTTTCCAATCCTTGGGGATCTCAGATGATATGAAAGAGAGGTTGAACAGGCTGGTAATAGGGGTTGCGACAATGGCGGCGGATAGTTTCAGAAATAGAGGTTGTCAAGCCCAGCTGATTTATACGGGTCCAGGTTTTGCAGCTCTTTCAGAACATCTGCTATCTGGAATGAGAGAGATACTGTGGGCAGGGAATGAGAGAGAGAGAGAGAGAGAGAGAGAGAGAGAGAGAGAGAGAGAGAGAGAGAGAGAGAGAGAGAGAGAGAGAGAGAGAGAGAGAGAGAGAGAGAGAGAGAGAGAGAGAGAGAGAGAGAGAGAGAGAGAGAGAGAGAGAGAGAGAGAGAGAGAGAGAGAGAGAGAGAGAGAGAGAGAGAGAGAGAGAGAGAGAGAGAGAGAGAGAGAGAGAGAGAGAGAGAGAGAGAGAGAGAGAGAGAGAGAGAGAGAGAGAGAGAGAGAGAGAGAGAGAGAGAGAGAGAGAGAGAGAGAGAGAGAGAGAGAGAGAGAGAGAGAGGGAGAGAGAGAGAGAGAGAGAGAGATTGAGGGAGAGGAATGAGAGAGAGAGAGATGGGATGAGAGAGAGACTGGGCAGGGAATGAGAGAGATACTGTGGGCAGGGAATGAGAGAGATACTGTGGGCAGGGAATGAGGGAATGGGAAGGGAAGAGAGAGATACTGTGGGCAGGGAATGAGAGAGATACTGTGGGCAGGGAATGAGAGAGATACTGTGGGCAGGGAATGAGAGAGATACTGTGGGCAGGAATGAGAGAGAGACTGTGGGCAGGGAATGAGAGAGATACTGTGGGCAGGGAATGAGAGAGATACTGTGGGCAGGGAATGAGAGAGATACTGTGGGCAGGGAATGAGAGAGAGACTGTTGGCAGGGAATGAGAGAGAGACTGTGGGCAGGGAATGAGAGAGAGACTGTGGGCAGGGAATGAGAGAGAGACTGTGGGCAGGGAATGAGAGAGAGACTGTGGGCAGGGAATGAGAGAGATACTGTGGGCAGGGAATGAGAGAGATACTGTGGGTAGGGAATGAGAGAGATACTGTGGGCAGGGAATGAGAGAGATACTGTGGGCAGGGAATGAGAGAGAGACTGTGGGCAGGGAATGAGAGAGATACTGTGGGCAGGGAATGAGAGAGAGACTGTGGGCAGGGAATGAGAGAGATACTGTGGGCAGGGAATGAGAGAGAGCGGGAACTTGAAAAGTCTGCAGCACCCGGCCTCCCCCTGCTAGAATCTGAAGTCAAATGTCTACTGTTTGCTGATGATCTGGTGCTTCTGTCACCAACGAAGGATGGCCTACAGCAGCACTTGCACTGATTCTGTCAGACCTGGGCCCTGACAGTAAATCTCAGTAAGACCAAAATAATGGTGTTCCAAAAAAGGTCCAATCGCCAGAACCACAAATACAAATTCCATCTAGACACTGTTGCCCTAGAGCACACAAAAAACTATACATACCTTGGCGTAAACATCAGCGCCACAGGTAACGTCCACAAAGCTGTGGACGATATGAGAGACAAGACAAGAAGGGCATTCTATGCCATCAAAAGGAACATAAAATTCAACATACCAATTAGGATCTGGCTAAAAATACTTGAATCAGTCATAGAGCCCATTGCCCTTTATGGTTGTGAGGTCTGGGGTCCGCTCACCAACCAAGACTTCACAAAATGGGACAAACACCAAATTGAGACTCTGCACGCAGAATTCTGCAAAAATATCCTCAGTGTACAACGTAAAACACCAAATAATACATGCAGAGCAGAATTAGGCCGATACCCACTAATTATCAAAATCCAGAAAAGAGCTGTTAAATTCTACAACCACCTAAAAGGAAGCGATTCCCAAGCCTTCCATAACAAAGCCATCACCTAAAGAGAGATGAACCTGGAGAAGAGTCCCCAAAGCAAGCTGGTCCTGGGGCTCTGTTCACAAACACAAACACACCCCACAGAGCCCCAGGACAGCAGCACAATTAGACCCAAGCAAATCATGAGAAAACAAAAAGATAATTACTTGACACATTGGAAAGAATGAACAAAAAACAGAGCAAACTAGAATGCTATTTGGCCCTAAACAGAGAGTACACAGCGGCAGAATACCTGACCACTGTGACTGACCCAAAATTAAGGAAAGCTTTGACTATGTACAGACTTAGTGAGCATAGCCTTGCAATTGAGAAAGGCCATTCATTGTAGACAGACCTGGCTCTCAAGAGAAGACAGGCTATGTGCACACTGCCCACAAAATGAGGTGGAAACTGAGCTGCACTTCCTAACCTCCTGTCCAACATATGACCATATTAGAGATACATATTTCCCTCAGATTACACAGATCCACAAAGAATTCGAAAACAAATCCAATTTTGATAAACTCCCATATCTACTGGGTGGAATTCCACAGTGTGCCATCACAGCAGCAAGATTTGTGACCTGTTGCCACGAGAAAAGGGCAACCAGTGAAGAACAAACACCATTGTAAATACAACACATATTTATGCTTATTTATTTTCCCTTGCGTTCTTTAACCATTTGTACATTGTTACAACACTGTATATATATTGAATTGAGAGAGACTGTGGGCAGGGAATGAGAGACAGAGACTGTGGGCAGGGAATGAGAGAGAGACTGTGGGCAGGGAATGAGAGAGAGACTGTGGGCAGGGAATGAGAGAGATACTGTGGGCAGGGAATGAGAGAGATACTGTGGGCAGGGAATGAGAGAAAGAGACCGTGGGCAGGGAATGAGAGAGATACTGTGGGCAGGGAATGAGAGAGATACTGTGGGCAGGGAATGAGAGAGATACTGTGGGCAGGGAATGAGAGAGAGACTGTGGGCAGGGGATGAGAGAGAGACTGTGGGCAGGGAATGAGAGAGAGACTGTGGGCAGGGAATGAGAGAGAGACTGTGGGCAGGGAATGAGAGAGAGACTGTGGGCAGGGAATGAGAGAGAGACTGTGGGCAGGGAATGAGAGAGATACTGTGGGCAGGGAATGAGAGAGAGACTGTTGGCAGGGAATGAGAGAGAGACTGTTGGCAGGGAATGAGAGAGAGACTGTTGGCAGGGAATGAGAGAGAGACTGTGGGCAGGGAATGAGAGAGAGACTGTGGGCAGGGAATTAGAGAGAGACTATGGGCAGGGAATTAGAGAGAGACTGTGGGCAGGGAATTAGAGAGAGACTGTGGGCAGGGAATTAGAGAGAGACTGTGGGCAGGGAATTAGAGAGAGACTGTGGGCAGGGATTGAGAGAGAGACTGTGGGCAGGGATTGAGAGAGAGACTGTGGGCAGGGATTGAGAGAGAGAGACTGGGGGCAGGGAATGAGAGAGAGAGACTGTGGGCAGGGAATGAGAGAGAGAGAAACTGAACCGATGAAAGA